>NW_024354500.1:7723128-7879559 GCF_902729225.1 Pteropus medius | reverse complement strand
ATAAGAATTGCCTAAGATGCTTATTTAAATACACATTCCCAGATCTCTGCCCAGAGAGTCTGATTCAAGAAGACTGGGGTAGAGGTAAGAATTTGCATTTTTAAGCACCCTAGATAATTCTTAGGATCAAGTAACTTTGGGAAGCACACTAGCCTGAAACAGTATGACATGAATTGGTGGGACCATTTCTTGCATATTATAAACCTGATTTCCTTCTTCTCCCACTGAGATGGAGAGACGTACAGGACTGGTCTCTTCCAGTCAGCCCCTTTACTGGCTGCTTCCCATGAAGAGGAAGTGAAAGACCACCTTATAGAGGTCTGGGAGAAGTCCTGCTTATTGACCATCTAGCTGATGAAGGTGGAATACTATAGGAGTGAGCTCTCTGCAAGGCCAGAGGCAGAAAAGATAAATGGAAGCCAGAAACAAACAGAAACAGCTTGTAGGAATGGGATTCTCTACAGTGATGGTGAGGGTTAGTATGGAAGAAACTGAGATCTTAATTGCTCTACTGTAGTTAGCCATTCAGGGAAGGGCCTTAGTTTTTTGACTGTTTTGGGAGACTAGAAAGATCCCCCTTGTCCTACCAGCTTATTAGTATAGATTGAGGAAGCAGGATGGTGAAGGCCTGAGGCAGCTGGACGCTAGTTAATGCTCTCTTCCACCTCATTCCTCCCCCCGAGTTGAGCGGCTAGATCAGCTCCCTTTCATGGAGAAGAGCCTTGTCCAGCTGGTTCTTGGAAGTATCAGAATAGCACAAAAGGACAAAACTCATGGATTCTTGATACTGGATAAGACCAAAGTCATCTGAATTAACAAAGGATTCCATAGAAGTTAGATATGAACTCGAGTTACTAAACTCCAAGTAAATTATTTATTATAGTCAAGGATAGAGTATATAATAATAGATGATCCTCTCAGGACTGAGCTTCTTGGACCTGTATTCATACAACCCAGTATATAAAAACATCCAAGGGATGGCAATGAAAAGTAAAACACAGCAGAAAGCCCTGATCGAATGAAATAAAAGCTCAAGAATTTCCTCAGAATTTCCCTCTATGTTTATTAAGACCTTAAAATTAACAGAGAGAAAAGGAAAATATTTTAGACTAGAAAGAAAATCCTCAGGTATCTCCGATCTGCACTCTAGCAGTGCTTTGCAAATTGCAGGTAATGACCCTTTAGGGAATTGTGAGATCTTTTTTAAAGAAGAAATAAAGATAGAATGCGTTGTATAAAAGGCCAGTACTTCATGAATTTTTTACAAAGCAATATTTGCGAGGAGGAGTGTGTGATAGTTTGAAATGTGAATTGTATTTAGTGTGGTTTACAACAACAAAAAGTTGAAAATGCATTTCATAAAAGGTAAACTCCTAAGGTTCCATCCCAGGGCAGTTATAAGCATACCATGCAAACATCGCTTTGAGTATAAGTTCATATGGTCACTGTTTTTTAAGATAATTTATTTTTTCAAGATCAAATACTAAGGACCAGACTCCCTTCTCAGCTTTAACTGATAAATCATTTACTGAAACTAAAACGTAATATTCTACAAAGTAAGACTGGACTAGTCTTAAATATTTGTATTTTGTTTCTTATTTATTTATTTTTAATAACTTCATTAATTTTATATATAATTTAAATTTACTTATTTGTTTTTATGGAATTGTTCCTTGGAATAACATGATCCATTTTGAAGTATCTTTGAAATTATGATACGGACCATTTAAAGCCTATATTTTCAGTTTGTCGTGACTATTATAAAAAACTGCAAAGATATCGATGGTACAACTGAAATAAGATCACACTTCCTGAACTTAAGTTGAATTTATGATAAAAATAGATATTCCTGAGAACCTGCTATGCCAAGTTTGGCACATTTTAAAATATCATCCAACCTTTCAAAATTCTAAATGACCTCAAAAGCAGCTCTGCATTTGCCCTATATTCTATATTCTTAGAAAACCAAATGGCTGTAAAAGGCGTTTTAATCTGATTCTTCTTACATCTTCTACTGCTCCTCATGTTAACATAAACATCTACCTTAGGCAGTATTCATAGGTCCCTGGTACAAACAGATTAAAAAGAGGAGTAACAGTAAAATAAACTTTTTTATTAAATTTAATTCTGGAAATGATATTGCTTTCATATATGTATTGTTAGTAAAGTATGAACGTTAAAATAACTAACATTTAAAGCTCACACTTTTAAGGTAATTTACCTCTCTTCTTTCTTATAAGGGAAGGCACTATTTCGATAAACATTTCTACTCTCTCAACCTACTTCTCATAGTATATTTAGTCTTACAGTAAACTAAACATAGCTACCCATGGTCTTTGCTTGACAGTGCAAATGTCCTATACAACTGTGGTTGTGAAAATTGACACCTATAAAGGACCTAAAATTAAAGTTGTTTATTTTGTATTATTTTTAGATATTAAAATCCTTCCATCTCCAGTATCTGTCTTTTAGCTATTTTACTAAGCAGTGTCTGGTCTATAATAGGTATCCTATCGATAACTGTTGAAAAAGAAAATTATCATTTCCCTCAGAAAATAAATGACAAAGAAAGGAACCAAAACTCGAGGTTCCTCTTATTTACCATACACTGTGTGTCCACACTGGTCCAGCTCTGTTAGAGAAGGATGAACCAACGCTGAAGAAGGAGGTAAGGACCGGGGAGTTAAGATCTTGCAAATTCTATTAAGGAGTTTGACTGATAATGGAGAGCTAGGAAAGGTGTTAAAAGCAAGTGAGTGATATGGTCAGGACTGTAGTGGTTTAAAAAGGTCATTCTGCATCCTGCGTGGAGAATGAAATGGGTAGATGGACAGACAAGGCAGAGAGACACTGGTTAAGAGGCTACTGAGATCCAAATAAGAGGAGATGGTGGTCTAAACCAGGATAGTGGCAGAAGAGATGGGGAAAAAGATTCAACAGATGTTTGTAAGAATGAGTTGAGAAAGTGGGTGACTAATTGGAGGTGAGCAGAAAGGAAAAGGCAAGAACGAGACCCAAGTCTCTGGCAGGGATGCAAGGAAGGACAGCCACACCACCACAGGAGATTTAGCAAGAAAGAAGCCAGTTCAGTTTTGGACATGTTAGATTTGAGGTTCCTCTTATAGAAATGTCTGTCCAGCAGAGGTATGCTAGCGGCAATTTTAGATATAGGTGTGAAGGATTAGGATCGAAATGTGGTTTTTTGAATTTTAATCCAGATCGGTGTTTTGTTTTCTGTAAGTTATGTTATATATATTAAAACTTAAGGTAAAATGTTGAATACAGGCTTATTCTCTCTTGATTTTCTCAGGGTTTGATATAACTATTGCTTCTTAGAAAACCAGATGACTGTAAAAGATATTTAAATTTCCTTCTGACATTCAAACACTCTCTTAATATTTTTGGCATTAGAGTTATTAAATGGATTAGGAAGAAAAGAGCATAATATTTGTTGATTTTCTTTCCTGAGTAAAGTACATTTAGAAGACTGCTCCTATTTTCACGTAAGGCAAGGTATTTTAAATATTTCAGCATCTCAGCCTTCATAAACCCATGCAGCAGTAAATCCTAAACTGCAAGTCCCTCTTTTCATATTTGTGAAAGGGGGGCATTTTAAGGGAATATTTGCCGAGGCTGCTTAGAGTAGCAGTTGAGAAAGTGGACTCTTGAGTTAGTCTCCGGGCCTTGTGGCCTACGAGTAATATGATGAGCAAGATCATATTGCTACTAAGTGATTTCATCTCTTTGGCCTCAGTGGCCTCATATGTAAAACAGAAGTGATAAACCTACTTCTTAGGTTTATGAGGATAAGTTATATAAAAGCACTTAAAAAAGCAGTGCATGGCATACTGTGTGTACTCAATATCTATTATTATTAAGTAATTCTGTTAAAAATGTTTTCTTTCTCCTAAACTCAACATCACCGCTGATGAAAAAAATCTTGGATATAATTATTTCACATCAGGTTTTCCATCAGAAACAGGCTTTCATATGTAAGATATAACATCTAATGCTAGCTCTCTCTGAGAATTCTAGGAGACCTGTAAAAGTCATTATAATGTGGAATCTTACCAAGCAAGTAAGGAACGATAAGGTGGACTGATTGGAAGAGAATTTCCAGATGGCTAGGGATTAGGGCCAGAGCAGCAGGAATTAATATCTGAAGTTTACTGAAATAACAGTTCTATAGTCCAAACAGGCATGTCACCATCAAAAATATGGAGAGAAAAGAGGGTTTAAAATAAATAAATAAATAAAAGCGCAAATCCAATTTAAATAGAGAAATTTATCCTCATTTCCACAAAATGAAAGCTGGTTAATCAGGACAAACACATTTGACTAAAAGGACCCAAGAGGGCCATAAAGCTGTGATACATGTATGTGGTAAACAACCTCATAAATATGAAAGACCATACTTCCTTTTCACCAAAGAGACCATTCTGCTCCCAGAAAGATTAGTTATGAGTTTGCTTAAAATAAAACACAAGCCTTACCAAATCCTGAGTGTGTGACACAGTCTTTCAAATTGGTGGTTAACATTCGTGAAAGCAATGGTTTAACAATCATTATAAATGATATACTGCGTAAAATATAATACTACACTTGATTACAAATTATATCCAGTCCATATAAGTTGAATGCATACTGTACTTTAATAATCAAGACAGTTCGGCTGCTCTTCTGGAGTATGTTTCAGAGTTAACATACAACCCGTATTTAACAATATTGCTGTATTTTTAGTCATTTTATATTTAAGGGTCCAAAATATATTATGTTTACAAAATAACACTAACTGTGAATGTCAATCAATTTTTGATTTCTATTCCTTCAAAAACACTCTACCCTGGTCATATATACTAATCTATATCACTGAAAATAACCAAAGATGATGGATAATTCATATAGTCTCACCTCCACAAAGATGTTCTAATTTCCTTAGAACCTGTAGGTCAAGTTCTCAATCTCTGAAAATGAACAAAAATGTTCCAGAGCAGTCATGTAGCCATGTATTTTGGGCTCTGTATGTATAGCATTGGATTTGAGAGCTAAAGGTGGCCATGCATGTTGCAGTAAGCTAAATCCCATATCAAAAAGAAAATGCAAAAGGAATTTAAAAGATTTTGTAATTCCAATGGCACAGATTTCAAAAACTTAGACTAACTCCTACATCTCTCTAAAACTAAGAGGTCATTGCCATGCTTACAGGTTTGAGGCAGTGATCTCTATTAGTATGTGATTAATCAAAGAGTGTACTTCATATCATAAACTTGGGGTCTTATGCCATAGCACTGATTTTGCCTTTGCCCCAAAGAATCATTTGCTCTTGAAGTAATAGGCTTTTAAGGCACATTTTAACAAAAACCCATCATATACCCAGCTCAAAAATGGAAGCTCCACCTGGTTACAATAATATATGTATATATCCAAGTAATGTGTGAGTTACAGATAAGCAAATGTCTCTACCCTGGGGATAAAGTCACATTAGAAAAGTAATTCTTTATTTGCTTATTCAAAAAGAAACATTGCGTAAAAAATATTAAAGAATTAGATTTATAAGAATAACCCACCCGTACCAAGCCTGTTGGCAAAGGTCCAACAGGGTATAGGTGTTGAAATTAAGAAAAAGACTTCTCTGGAAACCTGGGTTCCTACTCACCCAGGTTTCTGAGCAGAAATCACGAGGAAGGAAGTTAGGGCTCCTTCATGATTTTTTAGAAATTTACTTCCCAAATGCAGAGACCCTTAGGAGGGCTCAAACTTTAAACCCCAATCAGCTACCATCTTAAACTGCAGTCACCAGCCTCAAGGGAACATTACTTGAGAAGGAGAGAGGATGGAAAAAAGCCGCAGATAGAAGTGGGACAGTTTCAAGGACAAGTTGCTTTAGGAAATTGATACATTTTGCTAGAAGCAGCTGTGACATCCCTAATGAGGCTCTGCTAATATATATATTGTTATATTTAATATATATTAGCTAATAATAATAATATATATATATATATATTTTCTAATACCCACAAGCATGCCTTAGGGCACTGACCTTTTGGATGGACCTAGAATTTTTATCTACTTGGAATGGTTTGGGATGGGGTAGATTTAAGAGTTTTTTAACTTGCTATTAGTCTAAAGTAAACGTAACAAAATAATTTCCTAGAAACAAATACAAAGCTAACTCTAATGCCTCCTCTGGCCATCTCCTTCCCACTGACCTTCAAGGGTTTTCAGGATTGCTTTTCAGCTGTGCAGAGCATGCTGTTAGCATGCTGAATTCTAGTTTAATCAGAAGGTGAAACAAGTAGATTACACAAGGCACATTGTCACAGATGAAGAGATTCAGATGACAAATGTGCCCAACAGGATTTAGCTCTGTGGTAGAGATCTGAGACATCCCCTGTGATCATGGAGTTAAAAAATAGAAAAGAAAACTAGTACTAAATAAATGTTTCAAATGTTGCACAATAATGTTGTGCAACAAATGTTGCAGTTGGCTTACTGCACAGAGGCCCAACATACCGAATTGTATATATATTCTTCTATCTCCAGCTGCCAATCACCTACATTTGGGAAATCACGTGGCCTCTGATGTTACTTTAGCCTGGGTGGCAAATACCAAAAAGACTTCAGAAACTCTGCAATTCAGCGACATTCTTATTTCTCTCAAGTGATCGGCACCATTTTGGAAACCTGGTCCCAAAAGTTCTAAAGAACAGTAATGCAACGAAAAGAAACAGCCTCTCTGTATAAAATGATTATAGAGATGTGTGTTGAGGTAAAGCTTTATAAAAACTGTTGAGTAGGGAAGCACTGCCATAGCTATTGAAATGGTTAGATAAGTTTGGCACTATTATTATTCTACAAAACTCCTAGTTATTACTAGTTATAAATAAGGGACAGTTCTTATTGCTCCTGGAGCTTGCTGCCCTATTCCATCTTCTTTGAAAAATGATTTTTCTCAATGATTGGTAGCAAAAATTCCCAAATTTATAAAAAGCCATTGCCAATGCATCACTTTTGATTAATTTATGATTGCCATATAGAGAGGAACTACAGTATGCACGTCTTTGACACTACAGAAAAAAGCTTAGAAAAGTTGTTTTATCAAAGTTTAGTTCAATGAGAAAAAAACATGAAAAAGTGCAAAATATATACAGTTCCTGGCAGTTCTCACACAGGATTTTTCGGACTATAGACCATAAAAGTTTACATTTGTGTAATGAAATTACAGTGGATTTCACTTTATTGTTAATATACAAGTTTTTGCTTCAAAGTGCTTGCTTTATTTTAAAAAAGAGAAGATCAAGAGGGTTGCAGGAATTTTTTTTACAACAAATTTATGTATTCCAATCTCCTTCTTCCTCTTCCTTTAGTGCAACGCAGTGCAGCAGCCTCACTGAAAGGTCTGATTTCAAAAGCTGTTCCTGAAACCTCACCTACAGCAGCAGTCTAGGGGTCCCATTGGGAGTGCTTCCTTTTTTCTTCTGCAGCCGATTCTGAACCTTTCGTGATTTTACCACTTTCATTCTCACCTCAAAAACTTCATGGATGGCCTTCCGGAAGCAATGAAAATTATAGTCAATAAGCCCTGGAGAAGAAAACAAAAATATTTAGGAATGTTACATAGAAATAATCTCCTTTTCATGTCTGCCATGGTGAAGACTCACCAGTAGGGTGCAGTAGAGGAGCGGCCTTAATATAAAGTCCACAGATTTCCCTGGGAGGCCTGCAGCTGAACTTTTGCAGGTAGTTTTGTGAATGTTTATTTTTTCCTAAAGAAAGGTTCCAGAGTATATACCATATTTTCAAAGGTGTCTATGACCCAAAAGATTTGGAGAACCATCTGAATTGCACATTTTAAAAAAAAATTTATCATTAGTTTCAAGTATCCAGTACATTGGTTAGACAATTATATAGTTTATGAAACGATCTCTAATTGCACTTTCTTTCCTCTGGCTCTCTATCTACCCATTATATTAATGCTAATTGCATTCCCTATGCCGTGAACTGCACATTTTTTATCTTTCATAATTAGATTTCTTACAATTAAGATATATTTTCAATGAAATATTTATTATTACTTTTCTCCAAAAGGTATTATTGAGTTGGCTCTGAGTGAAGGCAGACTCTGACTTGGAGTGTGGCTGAGATCTCAAAGCTACAGTATCAATCAAGTAATCAATCAATCAATCAATCAATATTTACTGGATATGTATTATATTTAAAGCATTGTCATAAGCCCTAAGAAAAGTAAAGTGTCTGATTTTAGTGATAACAATCACCTCAGGTCATCTCAAGCTCAAGAATTCAACAACCAATTACACTCTCGGTTTCTCAATATTCAGTAAATTTTAAATGGAGAAATAGTAGGGGAGAATCTTCTTGTGTTTTCAGAAATCAGTTAGTGGTACAAAAATAGAATAAAAGATAATCCAAAGTCTTGAGTGTTATCATCACCATTAATTTGTAAAACTATTGAGAGCAACATTGTGTTTATACCAAGTAGGATAAGGCAGTTGGTTCTATTTACTATCTTTACACTTATTAAAATAACTAGCCCAACCATTATGTCCATCCACTCAGGTGATGCTTCCAGAGACCCAAAAAGAAAGAACTGAGATGTCAGCCAAGGAGTGAAACTCTTCAAAGTAGTCATACAACTAACTGCAAGTGAACTGAAGGAAACACTGTCTCAGCTTCCAGGAGCAAAAAGCTGAGTAGCGCCCTCTGCTGCTTCTGCAATGATAGTGACCTCAAGTGCAGTAAAACTAGGAGACCATTTCCTGAAGACCACGAGGCAAGAAGAGGGAAAGTACTAAGGAACAAGAAGCAGAAAAATTACCTCATTTAGTGGGAATTGGATTTGAGAATAAACCATACAATTCTCTGCCTATAATAAGTGTAACCAACTGCCTTAGGAAGAAAGCTTAGCTTGACTGGCTCAATGAGAAGGGTGCAATCTAATAATCTAAGAAATTTCAGAGACATCTTATTGATAGTTCTTGACAAATCTTTTTTTTAGTTGTATCGTTTCCTTCTTTTTTACAATTTTATTTATTTATTTTTTAACATTTTATTTATTTATTTTCTTAACATTTTATTTATTTATTTATTTATATTCCCCCCCTCTGCCCTCCCCCCTGGTAGTTGACAAATTTTAACTTATTCATCTTTGCATATTTTAAATGTAAAAAAATTTTAAAACAGTAATTTTGCTGCATTTTGAATTTTAAAAGTAAAAAGGTAAAAATTCACAACTGAGGTTTTGTTTGTTTTTCTTTCTGTCACCACATATTACAACTGAGGTTTTTAAAGGAAGTAAGCATTCACAAAAAGAGTTTGCAATTTATTTCAGCCCTCTCATTAAAGGCAGTCGAAAATACAAGAACAGAGACATGAACAGAATAAGCACTATCTTCACCACCATACACAGTTATGTAATGGTCCCACATCCTTCTCTGGTTCAGTGGTTCTCACCATAGCTGCACATTAAAAACATCCAGGGAACTTTTAAAAAATTAACAAACCCCAGACCCCTCTCCCAGGAATTCTATTCTAAATATTTGGAGACAGACCCAGATGTCCGTATTTTTTAACCGCCTCCTTTCCCAAGGTGCTTATAACGTGCAGCCAAGGCTAAGAAGCCCACATATGTTTTCAGTCCTTTCCTTTCTGCCAAAGCAGTCACAGAGATCATTAATGCAAACTCAGAGACCAACATGAAGAAAAACTATTCACCAAGTGTTGATTATCGGCACCAACGGAACCCAACCACCCTTGAGATTAAAGCAGCAAAATAAATCAAACTGCTCAATGCATTTATAAATACAAGTTCTTTTTAAAGACAAGTACCTTAAAGCTAGGGTGACCAACTCCTCTGGTTTGCCTGGGACATTCCCAGTTTCAGCACTGAAGGTCTCCTGTCCCACGAACGCCCTGTGTCCCAGGCAAATGGAGATGGTTGGTCACCCTAAAAAGCACACAATTTTAACACAATGGGCTTAAACCTAGTCTGCCTATTTATTTACATTTCTTAGTTATGACATTAAGACTAATACCTAGGTTCTAGTTAGTTTAATAAATTCTACAAAATTTGTCTATCCTCAGAGATGATTCCTCTTAGGTGGTTTAGCAATAACTTACCAAAGATCCACATGATAAATTCCTGCTTAAATTTACTTCCACAACCATAAATGAAAGTTAAAATTAGTGGACAAAAGTGTAAGGAAAAACAGAATTTTCATAGTTTGAAAGCATATATTAACTAGAAAGAGAAAGACAGGGACTTTCCAGTAGAAAAAACTGGCAAACACTACCTTAACTAAATCAAGGTCAGCATCACCAGTAATAAGACATACCAACATCATTAACCACTTGATATGATGCACTGAAAATGACATGACATCATTTCTGTGTAGTATTCTTGCCAAAGTGCATAATCTCATTTCAACTGGGTGAAAATATCAGACAAACCCAATCTGAGGGACATTCTACCAAAGAACTGATCAGTACTCTTCAAAAGTTATCAAAGTCATGAAAGAGAAATAACTATCACAGATTGGAGGAGACTAGGAGAGATAACAAATAAATCAGTTTAGGATCCTGGAATAGAAAGAGGGTATTTTTAGAAAAACTGGTGAAATTTGAATAAGGTCTGTAGTTTTATTGACAGTCATACCAACGTCAATTGCCTACTTTTGATAACTGTACCACACTATGTAAGATGTTAACATTCCGAGAAGCTGGATGAGGAGTATATGTAATCTATGTACTATTTTTGCAACTTTTTGCTTAAGTCTAAAATCAGTTAAAAATAAACAAGCTCTCCAGTTTAATAAATTATCATTTAATATAATTTTAGGACCTGCTGCTATAGACGGTTTGGGGGCTATAGTTGTACTATTTGCATTACTTTTATTTTTCTTAGTTTCCAAAATCAACATGAAATATTAATCATCAAATATAAATTCCAAAAATACCTTTAACCAAGGAAATATATATATATCATGGTTTAAAACACTAAATACACAACTGACTCTATATAGGGAAAAGCTCAGGGCTCTTTAGTCCTGTCATATACTGGCAGTGTGACCTTGGGAGAAAGTCACTTATATTCCCTGGGTCTGGGTAAAAGCATCTGCAACTGATAAAGTAAAACAAGGTATGGTCCTGTCCATCTTCAAAATTCCATGAATCTACTATATAACCTATTTTTACTTTCAGCAAGATGAAAATAAGAAGTAAAATACCAATACCACTTAATTAAAAGTTTTGAGGGCCAAGGACACAAAAGGCAATTTAGTTGGTAATAGTCAGTAAATGCAACTGCACTAAGCAAAGAAGTGTAAAGTTAAATGATATATACCAGTTTTCGAGTATCAAATTTTCAATGCTAATACCGAATCCTGAAAAGAATACAGCAAAAAGGACAAACTCATAGTCTCTTAGCATAAACTCATAAAATCTTTCTGAAGAACATTTTGATAACAGGCATTAGAAGCCACCAAACCATGCCTTCCCTTTGATCTAAGTAATTCCCTTTGCTGAAGTTTTCCTCAGGAAATATACAAATATTTAGTGCAAAAAGGGTCATCATAGATTATTTATAACCTCAAAATCCAGAAACAATATAAATTTCAAACAATAGAAGAAACTAACACAATCATTAAAATGATGTGGTGAACTACACAGATGTCTAATCAATGTAATGTATACTTGCAACTAATTAAAATAAATAAATAAATTTTAAAAAATGATGTGATAAAAAAGATTTAGTGAATTTGGAAAGATAAAATAATTGAAGTTTATAAAGTAATATTTTCCATATTATCTCATATATAGATATAGATGAAAAAGGCTGGAAATTGATAAGAAAATGTTAAGAGTATCTGAGTGAGAAGTTTATTAATAATTATTTTTTTATTTATTTCTAAATCTTCTATATGAATTTATTACTTTTGTAATAAAAAGAAAAAATCTAAATTGTTTTCATGCTCAATGAACTAGAAAAATGTTCACGATATGAATAAATGAAACAACAGGATATAAAACTGTACGGACAATATGGCCTCACTTTTGTTAGAAGGAAAAAAGAGATAAAGGAAGGGAGGAAGGGATACTGTAACAGGGGAAGGGAAGAAAGAAAGCAGGGAGAAAGAAAATTCCAGAAATTTAGCTCTAGATAGTAAAATTGAGTGGTTTTATTTTGTTCTTTATACTTTCCTAAACTTTCAAACTATTTTTATGATGAACATGTATTGCTTTATAAGTAAATAAAAGGCTATTTCAGTAAATGTTACCTTTGCCACTTTGTTGGGAATTTTTTTACCCAACAAATTCATAAATCATATCCTTGTAACTAACAAAACTCCCTAGCCATATCAGTAAGCTGGTATTTCCCTGTTTAGGTAGCATGGGGAAAATGAATACCTTTATGAGGCTAATTGCTTTGGTTTTAAAACAAAACTAAATTTGGTCCTAAAAAATATATTTAGTGACATTAAGTATATTCATGTCTTCTCTTTTTGAAATCATGATGCCATCCCTCTTTTTGAAGACTAATGAATATTAATATGCAAAGGATGACTAGAAGTTAAATGCTGTCTAGTTTTAATGTTAATGTGAGTCTTCTCCTTCACACGGGGAGCACAAGTGATCACGTGGTCCCTAAAACCTTCTAGAGGTGTGGACCAGGAGACTCCTTTGTCCTCCTCACTGTTGGCTGGGGTCCTGCCCCCTGGTAAGAGACTTTACAGCTTGGCAACAATGCCTCAGCTAGCTTTACTCCCAGAAAAGCTAAGGCACCCGGCAGATGGTTGCTTCCACTTCCACCTCTGGCAGCTTTCACTAGAGAGCAGGTTGGTTCACGGATCCCCAAAGCCTGACTGATGTGGGCAGGAGCCAAGGGGGCCTGTGACTTAAGTCTAGAAGCTGCTACCACCCACATTCAACAAGCAATAAAGACATTATTAGTCTGAATTAAAATGCTTTATTTAAATCATACACACACACACACACACACACACACACACACACACACACACACACACACACAATTACCTTTTCTTTCAAAGCTTTCCTCTCTGACAAAGCAAACAAGAGCCAGGAACTTTGTCACCTCTTTTAAATAAAGAACTGTGGTATTATTCAGCTTTATAATGGCTGTTGATTCCTTGTCATAGGGGGTTCCTGCTCCATCTTCTTTGAGACTAAATGGGGACAGAAACCAAAACATATTTGACAATTGAGAAAGAACTACAAATTGTAACCAGAGATCAGCTTTAACACAGAGAATGATAATCATAATGACAAGCAGTTTACACTTACAGTTCCTTTTAGCTAAAGATCTCAGAAACACACAATCACAAGAATGTACAGTGTATGACAATCACTTTCTTACTGACACAATGAGTAGCTGTCGTGGCAGCTGGGCAACTCTCCAGGCACCTGAGGAACACAGGTGAGGGATGGAAGTTAGCTCTTCTCCCCTCTGTGGCCCACAGGGGCTTCCTGTTTTCCCATGGTCAAATAACGGAGCTGTCAAAGCATGGCCTGATGAAAGACCAAGGACTGAAGAACTGTTCCAAATTTAAAAAGCCTAAAGACACATGGCAGCTGAATGTTGACCTAGATCTTAGATCAGGAGGTAAAAAACAATATAAAAGACAGAAGTGGGACCACTGGTAAAATCTGAATATGGACTATATATTAGATAATAATATAGCCATGCTAAATATACTTAATTTGATAATTAAACTGTGCTCCTATAAAAGAATGTCCTTGCTCTTAAGAGAAAGATGCTCAAATAACTAGGATCAAAGGATCATGATTTCTGCAACTTACTCCCAAATGGTTCGGCAAAAGCAAGTAAATGATATGAAATAGAAAGAGAGAGAGCAAATATGGCAAAATGATAAAAACTGGTGAATTCCAGTGGAGGGTATACACGAGTTCATTGTACTAACCTTGCACACTTTCTGTAGGTTGGAAATCTTTTCAAAATAAAAAGTTAAATAAAATATTGGTCTATTTTTAAAAAGGTATGGCCTTGAACATCGGTTCAATGTTCACAGCAACCTATTCACAGTAGCTAAGACATGGAAGCAACCAAAGTGTCCTACGATAGATGATTGGCTAAAGAAGCTGTGGCACAAATATACAATGGAATATTATTCAGTCATAAGAAGAGATGAAATACTGCCATTTGCGACAACATGGATAAAGCTCGAAATAACCTTGCTAAGCGAAATAAACCAGATAGAAAAAGTTGAAAATCACATGATATCATTTATATGTGGGATATAAACCTAAAAGCAACAAATGAACAGGACAAACAGAGTATCATGGTCATGGACAATAGACTAGTGGTTACCAGAGGGTAGAGGGGAGGTGGAAGGGAGAAGGGGAAAGGTAAAAGGGGTAAAGGGGGTCAAATATGTGGTGACAGAAAGAAATCTAACTATGAGAGGTGAACATACAGTGTAAATATATATATACTTTACTGTTAAAGTACACAGCTAAAACTTATTGGATTTCATTAATCAATGTCACCATAAAAATAAATAAATAAATAATATTTTAAGGATCAAAAATAGGTATGGCCTACAGACACAGATAACTTGGGTTTCAATCCCAGCTCTCTTACTTACTATATGAACTGGAGCAAGTTGAGTAACTTCTTTGAGACCCAATTTCCTCATCTGTATGCTAACAGTAATTACTTCAAAGTTTCTTAATATAAGGAAATAATACATATACAGCACTGAGCACAGTGCTGAGAACATGTAAAATGCAAAATGAATGTTAACTGCTATTACTAATTATTATTGCCTTGATGATTGAAACAGAGACCTCTGAAGACACTGATGTAATCAGAGTTACGAATCTTTTCCTCACAGGCAAAGGAGCACTTCCTTGTGCCTTTTTCCTTTATTTGTAACTGTGTATACATTTTCTAATTTATTTTTGCTTCCCAAATTTATGAATAATTGACCAGAAACCGACTTAATTAGAACTGTTAAGCCTTATGACTACAATATAATAATTTGGCCCATGCTAAACTTCATTCCTTTTGCATACTAAGAGCCAGCATTCACTAAAAATGTACTTTTTGATGGGCACCATTTTTAGTTCTTACCATGCATGCATTATCTATTTTCTGGCACAAGAATCCTTTAAGCTAGGTAGTGAGGAACTGAAGTTGGGGAGAATAAGAGAACTTGGTCAAAGCTGATGATGGGAGTACAGCCTGAACCTCAAACTAATTTGACTAATTTCGGAGTTAATGCTTTTAATTTCATAAATATCACAAGGCGGTAGGGTGAAAAACCAGATTAAATGAAAATGCCTGAATTGTATTTTAAAGGAAATATAGGTTTTTAGTTTTGAGAGTATTTTAAACTGGTACACACATGGAAATTGTGGAAGTTAGTTTTCAAGTAGAAATCAGTGAGGTTTTACAACTGCAACCACTATGTTCTACTATTGAAGTTGCCATCTACAAAGCAATGAAAACTCATGAAGATAGAACTTATTTTAAAGGGTGCATGTGTGTAGAAATGACTGGTCTTAGCAGAAGCTCAGCTGAGATTCCTGAGTAGAAGACTGAGGCACCAGGTCACCTACTTCTAAACCCTGCGGGCTCCAAGGAGCAGCTGGAACTGGCAGTAAGCCTGCTTCCTGGGCTGCTGCACGCATCCCTGGCTCCCTCGCCCTGCTGGTTAACTGGCTGGCTGCTTGACTCTCCAGCAAACAGTCTGAGGAAATCCCAGGGCCTCCAAGTTCCCACCTCATTGTGACTCAGACTGGTTCTCACTGAACCTAGTGGGTTCTCAGGAACACTGCACAATCTGACGCCAAGGCCCAGCTCCCTCCTCTACCCAGCCCCTCCCTCCCCATGTTTGTTTTAGCTGGGTAAAAGTAACTCTGATTAACATAATTTACCACTTATGTCTAATTACCATATGGCACAATAATGATTATGCATATCATTAAATATTTGCCAGATTAATTGTGCTGTTCATTGTATTTGATTACCACAGCAATACAGACCGTAATCAGGGTATATTCAGCTCCCTTGACTATTTCAAGGTCATTCACTTTCTGTTTAAAAACAATAGATTACTGTAGGGTAATAATCTTGGAGAATAAGGTCTATTTCTGAAGCCAGATGGTAGTGTTTAACAATAATAATAATAATAAAAAAATAATGAATAGACCATTTATCCAGGATCTACCAAGTGAAACCTAATGATAGTTCATCCTCACTATAACCCTGTGAAGTATCACTTTCCCTTTTCCATGATGGGACTATGTGTGCATGTGTGTATAACAGATAACAGAAAATTGGAACTTAGTGGGCAAAGGATTTTCAGCCTGTGGAAGAGAGAAATGGTGAGATGAGACTCTCACAGAAGTTGACTGACAGAGGAGGCTGTGTAAAGCAGGTCACAGCCAGCAAGGAAAGAGGAAGATGAACAAAAGCTTAAACTCATCAATGACTGGATAAGGATATAAGATCCAATATAGACCAGCAACAACTTGGTGTCTTAACTAGACAAAATAGTTCACACCCAATCACACTGTATAACAACCCTTCAGCAAATTTGTAATTATATGGAATTGTTTCTATGTCTGGTAACAATCAATTTCCTCCGTTCTTTATTTTATATCATTTTAAGTGCACAGAAGGTTCTGTTTTCTAAGAATGTAAGACATAATAATAAACAGGTAATGTTGTTTGCTTAGTCTTATAACTCTGCTGCCACAACAGAACACAATCAAAAGTATATTTTTTAAAAAAACATATACAGCCATCTCCTGTAATGGAGATAACGAACTATTGTTAATATGAGATATTTATTTAGAGTTCAAGGATCCTATTAGTCTCTCCCAAGTGCATAAGGTATTATGATAGGATGACAGGTTTTTCAGTAGAGGAACCAGGAATCAGTTAGGCTTGAGTCCAAATTCTAGTTCCATCCCTTATTGACCATATGAGCATAAGATAGAAACTTAACCAGTGTGAACCTCAGTTTTCCCATCTTTAAAGTGGGGATAGTAATTTCTGCTTCATGGATTAGTAGCGAATTAAATGATATAATGTATGCAATGATATTATTAGCATAATGCCAGGCATTTACCCAATAATTGCTATTATTACATGCTAATTGGTAATATTTATTTATAGACCTCAGTCATTCAAAACAAATCAAATAAGTAAATGCAAAATGTCTAAAGGTTATGAAAGAAAAGTATGGCTCGACTGTAGCCTTTAAAAATGTTTTACTTACCCATAAATACAAGAGATGTCAATAACCACATCGATCATATCACAGCAGAGCTCATAGGTTTGCATATCTACTGGGGTACTATCGGTTGCAATATAAATTTTACTGACCACATCAAAAAGAAATGCCTTTTCAATTCCAGAATTCTGAAACAAAAAGATGTTGATTTCAGACCAGGTCATCACTGCGCAAACTTATATGCCATCCTAAATGTAAAATACTAATGAGCAAAGATGAAGTTCTAAAACTTTACATTGCTCCATTTTATTAAAATTTAAATGTCATTATCATAAACTTCTTTATAATGGACTTGCATAAGAAATGAAAAGTGAAATTAATTAACACAAATTATTTACTGTAGGTAAACAAACTGAGTGGTGTTTCCTGACTTAGATGTGTACCTGCAGTTAGGAAAAAGGACAAGTAAAAACACTAACTTTACTGACTTTAAATTAAAAAATAAATTTTAAAAATGTGAACAAGCAAACTCGAAATCATAGAATGAGAATTAACGTGAGTACGACCAACAGGTCCGCCTCAGTTCTACTCTGTGGAACGTGACTAGAGCTGGCAGTGTTTAGGACTCATTCAGCCAGCACATCATTCAATGTTAACAGTATATATCTTATCACCAAAACCAATTTTTATGCTCCCTACCTCTGGTAAGGCTCTATTAACACTGAATGATTGCCTACAACTTGAATAAACACTCCAATTATACAGTGAAGTACAAGAATCCATTTTGGGAGTTAAATTTTAAAGGAGTTAAAATTTAAAATTTTAAAATTTTAAATTTAAAACAACCTGTAGGAGCAAACTCCAAAAGTAAATACTTCAGGGACCTGAAATGCCATAAGAGGAAGCAGAAATAAGATTGTTTTCACTCTTGCAATGTTATTCTTAAATTCTACATATGATGCTAACAGGATGATATCATTTACTTACTGAGATAAAGATGTTCAGCAAATTCTCCAGGGTGGGGAGTTGCGGAATTAGTTTCTGAACCACTTTGCTAAAAGCTTCAAATATTGAATGATCATATATGCTTGTCAGATAAAAGCTGAAAGAGGAAACAATATTTCATCACACTTTCCCCTTGACAGAGGAATAGATTGCTTAGGCTCTGTCATAATGCCAGTACCCTGCCTTCTGTACTTATACTTCTTATACACACAATCTAGCCCTCTTCAGAATTCAAAACAATATTGATGAAAAATTAACAGGTCTTAACAGGTCATTCCTCTCCAACTCCCCAAAAGCAAGAAAGGAATGTGCCCATTCTCATCTACTGACTTGCTGGACTGGAAAGCTTAAAAATGCATCATATGTGTCCATACTAACTTCCTTACATTCTTCGAGAAAATGCACACCAGATCATCTGTACACATGCCTCTTAGATTAGTAATGGTTCTATTACTCATATTGAAGTGTTTAATTTTTTCATTTCCCAATTTGCAAAATGAATAATACACATAGCACCCCACAAAAAATTATAGAAAACTGCTTCTCCTTTGCATTTCTATTTGAATTATCTTCAGAGTTATAGATACTATCATATTTATCAAGAACTATAAACTTCAGCATCGATTAACCTGGATTGCATTCATGGGTTTTGTGTCTCAAGTTTTTCAAATGGGGGAAATACCTTAGCTTTGACCATTTGTTCAAGAAAAGTTTTTTTAACCCCACTACTTTTCCCGAAGATTAGCATTAGCACATGCAAATCTTGCTTTTCTCAAATACAATCCCAATGTCTACAGTACAGAATGGGGTAAACAATGGGGCAAATTAATGCCCATGTCAAACCATTTGTGGTATCTTTGGCCCCCAGATCTGCTTTTTTCCATTCATTACAGTGAACCCTGAAGGGTTTCTGTTCTCACCTGAGGTGAATTTTTTCTAATCCAGCATCAGCAAGGTCATCATTTGCCCTCTGATGAATATCTCTTTGGGTTTCAATTTTGTGGTCATCTGACAGACCATCCACTTTATGAATAAACACCTCGAAGTTGATGTCGGTGTTCACTTTGTAGGCCCTGGTGACTGTGAGGTGCAGCCTGGCCAGGGCCTCCATGTAATCATCCTAGGAACAAAGGCACACTCCTGTTAGGGGATCTGCTTTGCTTCCTAACCCTTCTAAGCTGCCTTCCACATACACTCTTTTCTTTCCGGCTTGACTGAAGTATGCTTGACAAATAAACATTGCATATGTTTAAGGTGTACGATGTGATGTTTTGATATACATACATGTTGTGAAATGCTTCCCCCCAATCAAGCTAACTAACCTTTCTAGCACCTCCTCTCACAAGTAACCTTTTTTTTTCCTCCTTCCCACATACATTCTTTATCTGGAAATCATCTGGGTACAACCTCCAAAAATATTTTGCTAAAGCCCAAAAACTGGTTTCATAGAATTCAAGGTCGAAAACTTACGTTTTGTTAACAAAGAAATGAAAAAATAAGGCAGAAAAACACAGCTGTAGGCAGTTATGATTAATTTGGTGACAGTCATCAAGATCAGAGTTTCAATTTTGTGAACTGAAAATTCACAAAGGTCACCTAGGACCTTCTGTAGGATGCAATTTCTCCCAGAGTTTTGAGTTTCATGGTGAACTGTGACAATTGGAAATGAAAATATGATGGAACTCTAGGAAGACGGAGAAGGAGCCAGGAGGAAAAAATTTAAGGACCACTGGTCTGGAGCAGCCAAACTGGGCCCATGCCCCTTGTTTGTAAGTAAAGTTTTATTGGAACACAGCCACACTCATTTGTTTACATACTACCTATGGTTATTTTCATACTACAATGGCAGAATTGAGTGGTTCTCTTCTGTACAAACTCCTCAGAGACAGCATAGCCTGCAAAGCCTAAAATATTTACCAGCTGGCCCTTTACAGAAAAAGATTGCTGACCCCCTGGTCTATAGTCATTGCCCCAAATAACACAAAAGTCTTTTTTTCTCCATCTCACAGATAATATCTACATAATAATATAACAAATACCTGTGTAGGTATCTCTCTGCTTAAAAAATCAAACATTCGATACTGAATGAAGCCCTGTCTGTTTCTCCCCATCCTTTCAGACCGCCCATTACTCTACCCACCCAACCTGCAGAGGTACCACTATCCCAAGTTTAGGGTTTATTCTCAGTCATCTCTTTATACATTACTACGTACATATGCATTCTTGAAGAACAACATACAGAATTCATTTACATTGTCTCAAAATTTATAGCAATATCAAGTTATATACAAATTACAGTTTGCCTTTTTCACTCAACATCATGTCAAAATTTCACTACACTAAAGTGCATAACTCCTTTTAATGGCTCTATAAAATTTCATTGTATGGATGGTCTGTAATTTATTATATATTTGCCTGTTGATGCACATTCAGAATGTTTCCAGTTATGTTTTAGTTCTTACACGAATCTATGACTGTGAGTTTTTTAGGGCTTACGCTGAAGGCTGACCTGTTGAGTCATAGAAATAAGCACCTGAACTTGACTAGATAGAATGTAAGAGGACCAATGATGCTACAGACCCTCACCAATACTTAGTGTTGTCAGGTCTCTTCATTATTGCCAATTTGAAGGGTATGAACAGGTCTTGTTTTTATAGCAAAAAAAAGGAAAGGGAGCTATAGGACAGAATTTAAAGGACTTTCCACTCCCCATTCTGACTTCAAACCTGGGTAAATACAGAAAGCCAATAAAACAGGGGATTTTTTTTTTTTGGTGTTCTTCTTTTCCTCATATTAAATTAATAAACATGTGTTCCTAGTCTCTAGATAAATAAAAATGTTAAAGATACTAATAAGAAATGATAGAGAGAAAAACAGCAAATGTAATCTCTCACTCTCAAACTCTAAAGAGTTGTTTAAAATTAAAGACAAATAATGGACACTGGGATAGTAGATTGAGCATTCTGGAAAAATTCTAGATGAATGATTTGCAGCCCTTTTTAAATACCTTTAAAAATCTCAAGTAAAAACTAAAGTTATTACTGTATGTTTCCACATATATGCAATTCTAAAAAAAGCAAATTAATCTATAGTGACAGAAAGCACATCAGCAGTTACCTGGGGCTGAAGTTTGGGGACTACTCAAGAAAGGACACAAAGGAAGCTCTTGGGGTGGTCGAAATATTCTACATCTTGATTGTGAGATAGTTACAAGGTGTATACGTTTTTCAAATTCAATAAACTGTGCACTTAAAATGAGGGCGTTTTATTGTATGTATATTATGCCTCAAAAAAAGTATTGTTGCTTATGTCTTTAACTGAAGAGGGCAGATAAGGGGACATGCCTATGAGCAGCTAGCCAATGTCAAGGGTACATCACAATCTCAAATTATGAGAAATCGCTGCACTAATCTCCCTGTCACGCATATAAAATGGTCTGATGACCAATTAACTGATGAAGCGGTATAGAGCTACAAGGACTAAACATTACATTAAAAAGAAGAAAATACTCAGTTTATTAGAGCAGAGAGTCGATGATTTTTCCTACCGTGTTTGTTATCATCTTTGGTGACTAATAAAAGTAAAGAAAAAATGTACTGCCTAGTTTCAATCCAAAATTAGATCTAGGAATTATAGACATGTGTGTCCCAAGGCACATGTGGAATGGCTTCAGGGGGGCCGAGGGTGGCCCTGGAGATGTAGTACATTCTGTGGGTTCTGCTGGCAGCGGGGCTAATGGTGTCACACATTTAGGTTGCGGGAAATCATTCTTGATGCTTTCATTCTATTTTACAACATTCTGTGAGGACAGATTTTCTCTTTGGTGATAGATTTACCTGGCAATCCTATGACAGTGAGGAATTCACAAGCAAAAAATAAAAATATGAGGTGTCAGACCAACAGAGCACTGCTTAGAAATAAAACGGATGATGTTCAAGTGTTGCCAAGATACTTCCCTAATGTGTGCTCTTCTTTTCAGCGCTTGTAATCACATCATGTAAAGAGTCCTACAAATATGATTTTACAGTCTGCATCCAATAGAAAAGCATAGTAGACAAACTCTAAAACTGCTTATTTAATCTCATGTTTTTATATTTTTGCTTTATATTTTTTATATTTCTATTTTATATTTATGCATATTTATATTTTTATATATTTAATTTTATATATTTTTAGTAAATGACAGCTCGACAATGGTTTTCCTACTCTTTTTTAAAAGTGTAACTTAAAAATATGCATTGTGCAGGCATTCTTATACCTTTCTTTGCCCTACGGCTAAAAAACAGGTAGACGGGGAAAAAATTTAAATCAGTTCAATTAAAAGTAAAATTAAATTAAATTAAAAAAACACATTTACCAACCCAAATTGAAGGCCTTCTTTTATGTTCAGGTAGAATTAAAACCAGAATACGGTTGCAATTTGAAAATAGGCAAGTAGCTATATTACAGCCATTGTACAAACAACTGAGATAGATTTGCTTTGGAAATCTGAATTCCATAAATGCAAATGACTATGTAACCATAACATGGTATTAAAGTAAGTACTTACTGAGCCACTGTCTTAAAATGATCAGTCATCTGGTTGGAATCTACTTACTCACATGTAATGCAATGCTACCCCTACTTAGTTCAACAACCATTGAAGAACAGTGGCCATGTGACTTAGGGAGAAAATGGAGCTTAGAAGAGATAGATGAGCATGACATCCCTGGAGCCTGACCTCCCATGCAGCAACGTGTACACACCCTGGCTGCCCCTCTCCAGCAACAAGCTCCCTGATTTATGGTGCTGGCAGCCTGAGGCAGGAAGGCAGGGGATCCTGCCAAGGCCACAGATGGGCCAGAAAACAGGTCAGTACAAGTGGGACAGCCAGGAAAGTAGTGACTGACAGCAGGCTCTGGACCTGATGCAAGCGTCTACAAGCATGCATTGCTGGATGGGTCCAAGGGTGGAAAGGCACTGCTGTTTCTAGATCAGGCATTGGAATTTAAAGTCTCCCCGCTCCACACCCCACCAAAAAAGAAAGAACCCTTTCTAACCATTTGCCTAGGCTCCCACAGCTACACTAGGAGTACACAGTGCAGTCACTTGGAACAAAAAGGCTTAGTTGAAAATTTCATTATTATATTACACAGCCACCTAGTTCCATGAGTGAATATATGATGCTCTCAAGCTTCAGTGGTCTTCTCAGAGAACAGTTTCCAAGCGTGGGCTCAGAACCATTATTACTAAGTCTTCACATCCCTTCCCTTCAACTACACTGGTGCCTCTTGGGGCTGGGAGTATTTGGCCCACCTGTTTGATTGTAGGTCCACAGTTTCAGGAAAATGTCTCAGCCTGAATTTAGAGTTGGTTTAGCATATTCCTGTAGGACTTACTGCCTTTTATTCTCCTACAGGTGCAAAAGAGAGCCCTTGGGAGGGCCTTCAGGCTGAGCCATGCATCAGGGACATTTTCTAAGACACCTGGACATGGAGAGTTTGAAGAGCATCAATGTCCCAATCCTGCTGCCTGTATCTTCTTATAATGATCTACCTGAGATGCACCTGTGGTCCTGCTGCTTCCTTTCCTTCTCTCCCTTTAAGTGGCCCTGTTCTCACTTAACAGGAGAAAGGCCCAGGATGCCAAAGAGACCATTCAGAAGGCTGGTTTGAATAACTGATAAAGTGAATGACTCTAATGCCTGGGTAATAAGGCTCTTCATCAGTCAAGGGGATTCTAATTCTTTGCTTTCAGCATGTCTGTTGATAAACTACTAAAAATAGTTTTTCGTGATAGAAAACTGGGCAATTTAGGGAATGTAACTTGTAAGGAGTTTAAGTAATTGAGTGAATGTTCTATCCAAATTCAGCCTATATCTACATATTCTCTGATGTGAACAAGTTACTCAATGCTTATAGCTATATCAACAAAAACAAAAATAGAATTGATGCCAAATCCTGTCTTATTCAAGCATCGATATATGAACTAAGTGGAAAAATATCATCTTCTTAAAAGAAACATTTATCTCAAATTTCGTTTTTTATATTTAATATTTACCTATAAAATACACAGTAGGTATGCTGTCTTAATCAATTGTGTACTACTAATAATTATAATAATTTAATTTGGAAAAAAAAATGTTCACCCAGAACTTCAGCTTCATAGAAAATAGTAAATATTTTTAAATGTAAACTTAGATACATACTTTTGTTGCAGAGAACCTGTGATCTTTTATAGATGTCTACCAAGAGTATCAGAGGGGGGGGGACACATATTTGCTGTCCTTGGCCTGTATGGTGGTCTCCTCCATTTGTGAGGTTTCCTAGGTCTGTGATTCGCTGAGATGCACACAGATACACAGCTCCCTATCATCACTGCTTGTTGGTCAGGGCTGCATGGAGGGCGCCTTTTCTCCTTTGCAAACCCTGAGAGCCCCAAATGAGAAATTGCTTGTTTGGTAGAAAAGCCTATTCCCAGTTCTAAAGACCAAACTGAAACCATTACAATGGAAACTGTTTGAACCCAGAGGGGTGGGGGAGGCTGCATATGTGGGGGAGAGGGGCCTACGGTCCCATGGAACCCAAGACTGAGCTTTACCTGGGAGTCTATGACAAAAATCAGTGCTCCTGTTCCCCGGAAGATCATCTCATAGTCAAATGTAGGGTCAAAAAAGTCAATCTGTCCTGGGAAGTCCCAAATCTGAAAATTAACAAAGGAGCTGTTGGAAACATCTTCCCGGCAGATTTTGTTCGTGCTCTCCAAGAACAGTGTTTCGTTGGGAGACATTTTGTGAAAGACAACTTTCTGAATAGATGACTTGCCGCTTCTCCTCAGACCCATGAGCAGGATTCTCGGTTTCACCTCAGTGCTGAAGGGATCGCTGAAGTCCAGAACTGGAGAAACCACAAAACAAGAATGAGGGTGAGATACTTTCACAGCGGTTAATTAGAGGAGTTTCACTTCCACTTCAGATGTGATTAATGATTCTGACAATGCGACTTTCCCAAATATGGAAAGTGCTAAGTATATCAGCCTACTCCTTGAGGGGTTAGCTTTTAGTATGCACAAAACACTAGACAATGCTGTTTCACTACCTATCACGCCATCCCAGAGAGCCAGAAAACCTGTACAGTTCCACATCACGAGTAGGGAACCTAGAGGTTGAAGAGTAGAGACTTCCTAGAGCAGACCATCTAGGGAAAGAATCCAGCGTTAGCATTTCAGAGCAATGTCCTTCTTTACCAAGATCATCAGGGTCTCTATGCACTAAAGAAATTCTTGTTCATTTGAGTTACGCCTCTCTGTTACCCTCTCCTGGCCAGAGCTCTCGCATGCCACAAAGGCCTAGAAAATGGACATGCTCTAGATGCTTCAGACTCAGAATGTATTAAAAAGCAGATGGGAACTTTGTGAGAGGCACACCTCTCTAAGCCTGCACTGTCCAGTAAAGAAGCCACTAGCCATATATGACTAGTTAAATTAAAATTCACTAAAATTAAAAATCCAGTTCTTCCTTACATGAAGTTCCTAGAGCAGTCAAATTCATAGACACCGAAAGTAGAATGGTGGTTTCCAGGGATGGGGTGGGAGGGAGGATGAATAGTTAGTGTCTAACGGGTAGAGTTTCTATTGGGGAAGATGACAAACTTCTGGAGGTGGATGGTGGTGACGGTTTGCACAATACTATGAATGTACTTAATGTCACTGAACTGTTTACTGAAAAATGGTTAAAATGGTAATTTGTAAGTTATGTATGTTTTACCACAATAAAAATAATTCAGTTCCTCAGGTTCAAGAATCATTGCAAGATTAGCGCAGATATAGAATATGGTCATCATCACAGAAAGGTCTCAACGTCAGCATTGCTCTTGTCCCTGGTAATGAAAATTCAATCCTAAAATGCTTTGCTAAGGGTCCTAGAGGTATTAGGTATTACTAGATAAAAATAGGAATTGGTATAAAAGCTCAAAACTCTGTAGGGCTTTCTTTTTCTTTGTTCTTGAAACATCTAGTGTTAGTTACACAATGTTCTTTAGTCCTAGACAACCACTTAATTTCTAAGCAGTATTCCTACTTGACTAAGAGTGTGTACATTTCAGAGAAGCAAAGGAAGTATCATCTATTCGTTAAACATGAGGGCCCGGAGTCAACAAGAACTGGGGTTTGATCTGTGAGACCTTGGACAAGATATTTAGCTTCTGAGACTCAGTTTCAAAGTCCCTAAAGTGGAGTTGACAATGACAATAAAAACCTCGTAAGGCTGATATGATAATAAAATGAGGTCAAGGATCTAAAATGATTATTAAAAATAAGGCCCATTCAGCAAATGGTGCTAGGACAAACTGGATATACAAAAACAAAAGAATAGAGTTCCCACACCATATACAAAAATTAACTCAAAATGGATGAAACATCTAAATTTAAGAGTAAACTTATAAAACTCTTAAAAGGAAACATAGGTGTAAATCTTGCTGACTTTGGTTAGGCGACGGTTTCCTAGCTATGACCCCAAAAGCACAAGTAACCACAGAAAAAATAAACAGGACTCCATCAAAATGAAAAACTTTCGTGCTTCAAAGGACCCTATCAAGAAGGTGAAGACAACCCACAGAACGAGAGAAAACATTTGCAAATTATCTTATGTGATAAAGGTCTACTATCCAGAATATAAAAAAGAACTTTTACAATTTAACAATAAAAGGACAACAGAAGAAAAAATAAGCAAAGAATCTAAACAGACATTTCTCCAAAGAAGATACACAAATGGCAATAGAACACATGAAAAGATACTCCATATCATTAGCTATCAGAGAAATACTAATCAGAACAATAAGATGCTACTTCACACCCACTAGGATGGCTATAATCAAAAAGACAATAACAAATGTTGGTGAGGATGTGAATAAATTGGAATCCTCATAGACTATTGATGAAAATGCAAAATGATGTGCTTTGAAAAAAAAAAGTTTGGCATTTCCTCAAAAGGTTAAACATTGAGTCACCATGTGACCCAGCAATTCCATTCCTAGGAATATAGTCAAAGAAGTGAAAACATATATCCAAGCAAAGATTTATACCTGAATGTTCACAGCAGCATTATTCATAATAGCCAAAAAGTGGAAACAACCCAAAGGCCATCAACTGATGATTAACAAAATGTGGTATGTCCATAAAATAGAATACTATTCGGCCATAAAAAAAGGAATGAAATACTGACTTATGCCAGAACACAAATAAACAATGAAAGTGAAAGAAGCCAGACACACAACACATATTGTTTGATTCCATTCATATGAAATGTCCAGAATAGACAAATCTAGAGACAAGAGGTACTTTGTGGTTGCCAGAGGATAAAGAGAAAGGCAAACGAGAAGGAACTGTTAATGGGTATGTGGTTTCTTTGGAGTGATGAAAATGTTCTGGAATTAAACAGGAGAAATGATTGCACACCTTTCTAAATACATTAAAACCACTGATTTGTATTTTTTTAAAGGGCAACTATTACTGTATGTAAAATATCTCAATTTTTTTTTAAAAAGCTTCATG
Organism: Pteropus medius; assembly: GCF_902729225.1. Classification (NCBI taxonomy): domain Eukaryota; kingdom Metazoa; phylum Chordata; class Mammalia; order Chiroptera; family Pteropodidae; genus Pteropus; species Pteropus medius. Next base: position 7,851,786 of record NW_024354500.1, on the reverse strand, counting down.
ACTGACCAAAATAAATAATAAACAAAAGACCTGGTATAAAACTTGGAGAAAGGTCAGGAAAGGAAACCAATATTTTAAGAAAAAAGGCAGAATATTGGCAAATATACATTTTTGTACATAAATTAAATTGTTTTTCTAAATTTATTTTTGTTTCCTTCTGAACTATATACCTTTTATGTCATTCTCAGTCCCTGATCCCAGTCTAAGCCTAATCCAATAGAGACTGAAAAGTAATCCTTTATTTCCCTATTGTAACAATTAAAAAAAAAACATATTAATACTTGATAATATCTTAGTTAATTTCATTTACTATTATATATTGATATTTGAATTTGTAATAGGTATAGGTAAATACACACATTTTGGGTAAAACAATAATTGAATAAAGTAGGCAGGTGCGATGTATACTGATACTACTCTACTATAAGCGACATCTCATCCCATCCTACTCACACACACCTTTCTAGTTCGACTTAACCCAATCCAACAAATTGCTGATGATATACAATAGAAGCAGTGTATGGAAGTAAAAACAGCCCAAAAGGTCACCAGCTTTCTTCTTCATCAGTAATTATATGCTACTCACTTGCAGTATTACCATTTCAATCAATCTTAGCAAAACCAGGGCATGAATTGGAAAAAAACCCAGAACTTTCAGTTTCAAAATATCAGATATAACATGTTGCAGTGTTCTCCTCCCATACTAAATCCCTAAAAATAATAATAAAAATAAAAAGATGAACAAATAAACATGGTATTTTCAAGCTCAGCTGAGCGTGAAACAAAAAGAAAACTCAAGATGACGAATTACTGAGAACTCCCTAAGAAACACAAAGATCAGACTGAAGCAGGAACCTGCATCCCTTTTTTGATGTGAATGGAAAGATTCTGCTGCAGAAGGTAGAACTAGTGTAAGCCCAAACAGGAAAGGGCAAGAAGACAACCAACAGGGTTGTTATTTAGAGAATCAAAGTGAGAAGAGTCAAGCAGATAAACTCTGTGCACCACTGCCCATCTACCAAACCCCATTCTACGCATACTCTAGAATATGTTCTAGGCGGGAGCAGTGAATGTAGAAGCTTGGGTAGGAGAGAGAAAGCAGTGCCCCAGGGGTTAGCGATGCCTAGAAGGAACAGGGAGCAACCATGCTACGGCCCTCCAACTCTTCCCTAACTCTTACTACAATGTGTATGGATTTCAAGAGGTGGAAGCTGCATCATCTTCCCTCCGGACATTTCCTCAAATGCCAAACATTTGAGGAAAGCCAAGATTACAGAATAGAACACAGACTCAACAAATGGAGGAATGTACACTTGGAGAAATAGAGTTCACAATGGAATCAGAAGTTTAGTTTAGTTTCTGATTTCTGTTTAAAAATTTAACAGAATTTTTAAAACAGAAGTTGAGTGTAATTAGAAGAAACAGCGATAAGACACTATGACATTCATGAAATAAGAACAGGCAGTTTCAGAATAAGAGCAGTCATGAAAAAGAGCTTTAGAGATTTTGGAAATAAAAATATAATTGTAGGACAGGAGTGATAAATGGATTGAAAAGCAGAATAAACACAGATAAAGAGGACAACAGTGAATTGGAAAATTAAATTCTCTCAGAATGCAGTACATAAAGAGATAAAGCACTGAAAAATATGAAATAAAAGCTAAAATGACATTAGGAATAAGATTCAGAAGTTCCATTATCCTGCCAAAGAAGTTCCAAAACAAGGAAATACAGAATATAGGGGAAAGCAATATTTAACTAAAAAATAGATATGCCTTCCCCAAACTAAGGTAAAATAAAACTCAAAATGAACAGGCCCACAAGTTAAAAGGGAGAAATTTAAACAAAAATAAATCCACACCTAGGATAATCATAGTAAAACTTCAAAACATCAAGAATAAAATCCTTCAAATTCAGAAAACAATTACCAACAAAGGAATCAAGAAAGACATCAGACATCTTAACAACACGAGACGGAAGAAGAGAATAGAACAGGATCTTCAAAGGACAGGAGGAAAATATCTTTGAATTTGATTTATATACCCAGCCATACTAATCTTCAAAGGTGGTAAAGACATTTTCAGATATCCAAGGACTCAGAAAGTTTATTGCCCGCTTAATCTCTTTGCAAGAATTACTTAAGGATGTACTCCTGAAAGAAAAAATACACTCTATACATAGTGTAATGCAAAAAGCAATGGAAAACAAATAAATTCTAGTGAAACGCATTAATTTTAAATAAGTATTGACTTTAAATTTTTAAACAGAAATCAGAAACTAAACTTCCTGCCTATGGCCATGCTACCCTGAACATGTCTGATCCCCTCTGATCGTGAAAGCTAAGCAGGGTCGGTCTTGGTTTAGTACTTGGATGGGAGACCTCCTAGGAAGGCCAGGTGCTGTAGGTGTTAAAAAAAAAAACAACACTAAAATTCCTGACAATGTAGACATGTGAGACTGGTGAAAAACAGGTAGGTAAAAGGTAAGTAAAAGAACACTATGGTTCTTGTTAGAAAAGCATAGTTTTGTATCTTTTTTTTAATTTAAAAATAATCATGTCAAACCAGTAGAAAATATTAGAAAAAGGTCTAGAAGGATGCAAGCAAACAGCAAAGCACGAGTGCGGGGAGGATTTAGGGAAATCATTAATGGGATTTGGGTTCTATTCTTAAAAGGAAACACATACATATATAATTAAAATTAGTTTTGAAAAAGAAAAAAGTTAAAGTATAGGGAGCCATGAAAGACAGATTACGAGAGGATCAGAAGACAACTGACACAGTTTTATGCTTTAATTCACAAATTCAGACCTTTAAGTTAAATTTCAAAGATATACAAGCTCACTGAAAATCTTTTATATTTTCGTGATTTTATATGCCAAACACAAGTTTCAAAATATTAAACACTCCTTGTGAATTCAACTCCACATTTTCTTTTTAAATGGCCGTATTAAGGTTTCTGTTTTCTTTTCAATACTATATATATAGTTGCTTGGTAACCTGCTGGTTGGACATGTAAAAAGATATGTAAAACATGGTTCCTATCTTGGAGAAATTTAAAATCTAGTCTAGACAGGGTAGTACTGGCACAAAGATAGACAAACAGATCACTGGAACAGAATTGGGAGTTCAGAAATAAACCCACACATACATAGACAACTGATTTTTGACAAAGATGAAAAGCCAACTCCATGGGGAAAGGATAATCATTTTCACCAGAGTGCTAGAACAATTGGATATCCATATGCCAAAAAAGAATTTCAATCCATATCTCACAGAATATATAAAAATTAACTCAAAACAAATCATAGGCCTAATTGTAATGCCTAAAACTATGTAACTTCTAGAATATATTTATGGCCTTAGGATAGGCAAAGTTAGATATGACACCCTCCCCCAAAACTGATAACTTGGACTTTACTAAAATAAAATCTTATGCTCTTCAAATGACACTGTTTAAATAATTAAAAAAGAAAAAAAAAGGACAAACCACAAATTCGGAGAAAATATTTGCAAATCGTATATCTGATTAAGGATTTGTATCCAGGATATTTAAAGAACTCTAAAAACTCATTAATTAGAAAACAAAATCCAACTGAAAAGGCAGGGAGGGCAAAAGATTTGAACAGACAATTCATTGAAGAAGATTTATGGAAGGTAAATAAGCACATGAAAAGATGCCCAACACATCATTAGTCATCAGGAAAATATGAATCAAAACTGCAATGAGATACTACCATTCACCCACTGAGATGGCTAACATTAAGCAGACAGTAACAAGTGTTGACAAGAATGTGGAGACACTATAATTCTCATACGCTGCTACTGAAAATGTAAAATGATACAACCATTTTGGAAAAGTTTGGTGGTTTCTTAAAAAGTTAAATATACATCTATTACATTATCCCAACCATTCTACTGCTAGGTATTTACCCAAAAGGTACGAGAGCATATGTCTATACAAAAACTTGTATTCGAAGGCTCATAATAATTTTATTTGTAATAGTCAAAAACTAGAAACCCAAATGTCCATCAATAGGTGAACTGTGGTGTATCTGAGCAACATAAAAAAATAAAAATAAACTATTGATATATATAATATGGATGAATCTCAAAATAATTATGCTGAGTGAAAGAAGCTAGTTGAAAAAGGATACTCTATAATTGCATTTACACAAAGTTCGAAAAACTGTAAACAAGTAGATCAGTGGCTGCCTAGGAAATGGAAGCAGTAGTAAGAGGGGTTGGAGGGATGGACTACTAAAAGATACCAGGACACTGTTGGAGGTGATGGATGTGTGTTCTTCTTGACCATGGTGATGGTTTCACAGGTATACACACATAACAAAACTTATGAAAAAGATGCATTTTGGCAATTATACCTCAACACAGTTATTTAAAAAAATGTACTCTCGAGGACAAGAACGGAAACCTAAAGAGCTATAGTTGCTCCATTATCACCTCCCAAACAGTGTTAGATCAATGCAAAGTAGGGGAGAAAGGCCCAGTGGGCTGTGGGGAGGAACCCAGGGGATGACAAGGGCTAGGAATGCAAACTTAAAGCAGTGCAGGATCTGGATGGGGTTGGGAGTGGGGGAAGCCCTCCAAGAGAGGGGAACCCAAATGTAAGCAAAGGCACAATGTGCAACAGGCATGCAATGAAAACTCTGAGCAACCACCTATAAAGGTGCCTTCCATATACCAACCACTGCACTAGGTACTCTACATACTTCATCCCATTCACACTCTTTGAAGAATAGATATTATTCTCCCCATTTCACAGGTAAAGAAACAGGCTCAGGAAGGTCAAGTAACATTCAAACTGAGGTTCGGCCCGTCCAAAGTCTATCCATTCTTTTTTTTTCTGTTGTGCAACACTGCCTTCAATAAAATAAAGCAAAACTCCACATTAAATTATGTACAAACACAAAAACATATTTAAATGTTTATGTCTTTATTTCTTCACCATTTATAACTGCTGGATATTGGTGTAGATTTTAACTTACTTTCGGCAGGGTCTGCAAGTCTGTGTGCCATGATCATCCATGCTGGTGCCCTGGAGGCTGGACCCATTCCCCCTGGGAGAGTGGGGGAGTGATGGGAACTACCAAGAAGAGGAGGGGCTGTATATGCAATGTTTGCCTACATAGAGCAGCTGGGAAGCGAAATACACAAACAGCCATCATACACACACACACACACACACACACACACACACACACACACACACACACACACACACACACACACACAGATGGAAGTATTTCCTTTTCCCTGCCAAATTCAAGCAGAGGCCACTATCTGTAATCAACTGGGGAATGGCAACTAGATCAGCAAGAGTACCATCAACTGTGTAGACCTCTTTGACTCATGCAGATTCACTTTATCACGTTTAGCTGGTGTGTATGGAAATATACTGTGTACCAGGGACCTCTCTAGACATTTCTACAAACTTTATCCATCCCACGAGGAGGTTCAAGTCTGTTTTACACTTGAGGAATCTGTGGGACGGAACCTGCCCAAGGTCACAGGGCTGGACTGTGGTGGAGTCCTTAGCCACCAATCAGATGGCATTAAATAGTAACCACAACAGTGAAAAAGGAAGAGACTAGAACATATCAGAGTACATCAGGCATAATAAGAGTAAATACTGCTAGTGAAACTCTTTTGAGTTTATTTATACATATGTGGGTGGTGGTTCATGATATAAATGCACTTTTTTTTTTTGAGCACTGCTATTAATCAGGGGAGATTTCTTACCTCAGAAAGGACTGCTGACAAAAATCTCCCCTCTAATCTTCTTCCACTCTTCCCTCAAGTATCTCCACTTCTGAAACCTTTTGGGATTTCTCAGAGTTTCTCAGAGAGTCTCATTCCACTCTGTGAGCAGGAGGCTTACATCAGGACAGGGAACACCCTAACCTCCTGGCCTCCTGGGGATGGCTGGGCTGTCTCCACCAACATTTCCCTGAGCGTCACCTACTCACTCAAGTTTTACAAGAACAACCTAAGAAAGGTGAAAATATGGAAGAGAATGAAGGATGATCGCTGCTTTGAAAAGGACAACAAAAGGGCTAGTATGTTTTTTGTTTTTTGTTTTTAAAAAAAAAAGGAAATCAGAAAGGAACTATAGGATTTGGGGCTAGACGGAACCCCACAGAGGGCTCTTTAAAAGTTCCAGCAGGGCTTGGAGGAAGTTGCAGGAGTGAGGTGAAATTTACAAGAGGGCAGTTTGTTCTGTTTCATAAAGGTTCCCTGAAAGTCTGCCAAGTGTTTGTCAGGGCTGAGCCAGGGGCTGCAGACACAAAGAAAAGATTCATCCCTGAGCGATTAGAGGGGAAAATAGACAAGAAAAACTGACAATTCATTGCTAGCTAGGTGTTGTGGGCTCAGAGAGAGGGCTCGCTGGAGAAATACAACATCTGAGTCTTAAAGAAGAGGAGGCATAAGAGATGAATGAGAGAAAGGTCATGCCAGGAAGAGCTTTTGGCCTTCCTGGAGTTTAGGGAATGTAGTTTAAAGGCAAGAAAAGGCTCCGCACTGTCCAGTGGCTTCCCACAGCATTTAGAATAAAATCCAAAGCATTTAGAATAAAATCTTCTTGCCCAAAAGGCCCTGTGTGGGCTACCCTCTTCATCCCAAGCCTGGTTCACCTTCCCCAACAGTTCCCTATGCTGCGGCCACACAGGCTTTCTGGTTCCTCACCTCAGGATCTGGACCTGATCCTCCCTGCACCTGGCAGGCTTCCCCTCAGCACAGGGGCAATTTTACCTCTCCATGGATCTAAACCAGGTCCCATCGCTTCCCAATAAGCCTGTTGTCTTCTTAATTGTACTTATCACTATAAGAAATAATGTCTTTTTACTTTGTGTCTTCTTGTTTACTTGTTTATTGTGTCTCCCTCACATACATACACACAAAATACAATATAGAGACGTAACAGGATAGCTCATGAATGAGATGCTAGGAAGTTTGGATTCTACTCTGAAAGCCATGAGGAAATCACTAAGGATTTTAAGGGGAGACTAATGTGATCAGATTTACACTTCAGAAAGTTCACTGGAAAACAGACTCTCTAGAGGGGGTCAGTGTGGAGACGGTGAAGAGGTCTAGAATAAGCCACTGTGGCATAAAAATTATTTTGAGCAAAAGGCAATTGGGTTCCTGAAATCTTTTATTTGCCTAGAGCAGAGCCTCCCAAAAGAACTCAATTGTCATAAATCTCCTTCCCAGGAGCAACTCTTATCTTCTCTTTTTGGAGACTGAGACCAGAAGATAAGTTGGCATCACACCCAAACAGACATGGTCACAAAACTATCACATTGCCCTACTATTTTCCAATGGGCCCATTCATTTTTCCAAAAAGTCATTTGTTTTTCCATTAGTGCCCTTTTTCCCACCCCCTTATAAGAAGTTATTTGTTCTCCCAGAAGTATCCCTCCGTCCCTCCCCATCCTCTGTTAAGGTGCTCTATAAGCCCCAAATTCTACCTACTTCCTTGAGTGGCATTTTTTTTGTGAACTCTCATGCACGTAATTAAACCTGCTTTTCTCTTGTTAATCTGTCTTTTGTTGGTTTAATTTGCAGGCCCCCAATTCAGAACCTAAGAGAACAGAAGAAAAGTTTTTCCTCCAGACAGCAGTAGGAAGTTGTTTTGGACATAAATGAGAAATGAAAGAACTAAGGCACGGACCCATGGAAATGAGAAGGAATGGATACTTATTTGAAGTGGTTGGTCTGGTATGTCTTTTGGCCTGTAGCTCAGTTGAGAAAACGATCTGGGGGTTCAGAAAGGCCATAAGACTGAGGTTGCAGACAGGTTTGAAGTGGGAATTGAAGTTGCTGAGGCTGTCCATGGTCCTTTTTGTCCCTGATCTTGCTGGCTTAGGGTGAGCGCACATTTGAGAGGTTTTAGCCTTAGCCACCATAAAGTAGCTCAAACCAATGCATGTGACAACCTCTTACCACCAAGTGGTTACCATTTACTGAGCACCTGCATAGCATGCAGTGTCATCTCTAATCCTCAAGTTGATCATGTTTATTCTTTACAGAGTTAAAGACTGAAGCCTCACTGCTTATCACAATGAATACTCAATAGGTGTTTGCTGGTTGGGATGACTGAATGAAAGTGAGCAGAATTTGAAGCTAAATTAACTGAAGCTTTCAAAAGAAATTTGTTAACTGTTTTTGGTCCCAAACAGTGCTTGGGAATCAAGAGAATGAGCTTTATGCCCAGGTAAAGTTTATCTATTGTGATCAGAAACAATGAACATACTTCTTACCTATTTTGCACTGGGTCCTGTCAGTGCCAAATTTCCCCCAAACAATCCAGCTTTGTAAACTAGACTACTGGAGATGCCAGGGAAACTCAATCACTCAAGGAACAGCATTATGGAGAGGAGTCATCTAACGTGGCTCTTATCAGTTTTTAACCCCCGCAGGCTAATTAATCAGTAACTGGCAGCGCCCCGTTAAAAACCAGTAGGCCTTGTAAATACAGAAGGGAGAGAAAGATGGAGCAGCACCTTGAGCCGCAAGGCCACCTGGGCCACACCTGGCTGATCTGTGGGCTGGGAATATCACAACAAAGGAGCCAGAAATAAGGAAAATGGGAATTGAAGGCCAATGTGCACCGCCCTCCTCCCCGCCCCGACACACACATGCTAACAAGGCTGGCCCTGCCTTCCTGAGCTCAAGGGAAAATGAGACATCATATGAAATGTACTTCATAAATTCTGATGTATTATACAACTGAGAGCTATTATAACTAAATTCTCCAAGAGGTAACACCTTTAAACAGGTCGAAAATGGGACAATACAACACAGATTTAGTGAAAGAATTCGAGTAACATGGTAGCAATCTCATGGCAAGTAAAATGGTTTAAAAAATACTAGGTTAGTGCCAGACTGGGGTTCAAGTCCAAGCTCTGCCATTTACCAGCTGTGTGACCCTGTACATGTCCATGAGTCTTTATTTCTTCACCTATCAGTCGCTATCAGCATGTATGTATGTAAACACACACACATGTTCCCAGCCCAAGCCTAGGTAAGAAGAGGGTCTTTTATGGAATGTGACTACTGTGAAAGGCTCACTCAGTCTTAAGGGAAAGTTGGAATTTCTTAGCTATTAGTATTCAGTGGGTTCAACAAAGGCTTAAGGTTCTATTTACTTATGGTTTTAGGAAGACGCCTCTGGTTTGTTTCTATTTGCAACATTATCTGTGGTCCTTTAAATTTTCAATCAATAAAACAACTTATACATTTAAGACCCAAGAGTTCAGTAAGAAATTCCAACCCAAGAGGGAATTAAATATATGCATAATAGTACCATTAATGAGACTATAGAAAAATCATGAAGATTCACTGTCCATTTGATTAACTATTTAGTAAGGAGAAACAAATGTAAACAGAACATATCTTTTCAAAGACATAAAGGTGATTTTTATTTATTTTTATTTATATGCGAGGACCAAATCTTTATGAAATCTCACATCGGGGCAAGTAACTAAAAAAACACGATTCCATCTACAAATACTTTCTTTACATATATATTAGATAATATTTCTAATGTTTTCTGATCTACCAATGCTCCAACAAGAAGGGAAAAGTGTTCTTGTGAACTTTTTTTTTTAACAATTACTTTGAGAATGATCGAGGTTGGTTTTATGTAGTCCCTATTTTAAACACTGAGAAATCGAGCTGGCGTCTTCCCTCAAGAGATGTCAGCTGGGTCCCTGTGTGTTTTAGGCCAGGAATGGGAAACCTATTTGCTCTGAGTGTTACAGCAAAACCAGGGAAAGCCACTATCACAAGAGGGCTTCGAGGCTTTTGCAGAAGAGGGAGAATAAAGAAGATAGAAAAAAAAAAAAGATAAAGAAGAATAAAGGAGGTAGAGAAGAAAAAAGAGCAAGAAAGAAGTGGCTATGGTAAGAAGTGAAAGCTATGTTACCAACAATAACCATGGGTGTGGGGAGATGAATAAAGCAGAGAGTGAACTTTGAAAGAGACAAGGTAACCTGGGGACTGAAAAAACTTATCTTTCAAACTCAGAGCCATACCCTTTATCCGAACTCCAGAACTTGCTGTTTCTCCCTCTTATATCCATTAGACTACCCTATATCTGTTCTAATATTTAAATGGGAGAGATTTCTCATAAGAGCAGAGAATCAAGATTCTATGATACAATGAATCACTGAAACATGTTTACAAAGCACCTGATATAAAAATATGTTCTCTAACTATATGCATTCAAACAAGCACTGTGCCTCAGGTGTGACTTTGGTCACACCATTTTAAACTATTCTGTATTTCCATCTATTCCAAATCTTCTGTATCTCTATATTTCCAGACCAGAAGGGAACCCAAGAGATTAGCTACAGCCAGGGTTGTAGTCATCTCAACTCTTTTTGAAAAAGGCAGAATTACAAGGAAAGAAACTTACATTTCTGTGAACTTGACCCTCTCCTAAACCTTGCTCATTTGTAGCTCATGTTGTAGCTGCAGAAAAGTCATCTGGCATATCAGAACAATTATCTCTGCTTACTCTCAAAGAACAATGAGAAAATGAATTTACTAATAATCTTTAAATCATTTTAAGGAGAAAAAAATAGCTGACACTAATGATTAACAAATGTGAATTGCTGGATTCACCACATTTACACCCATCAGGGAAGTACCACCTGCTGTCCCTGGAATTTTTTTTTTTTTTTTTTGCCTCCAGTAACCACCTAAACTGTCACTTCCTCAGACCCTAAGAGAGTACTCAGGCTGCTATGGAAACAAGACCACACTTAGCTGAACTGTGGGTGAGCAGCTGTCTTAGCCAAGTTTCCTTTAAATATTGGGACTTTGGAGAAAAAAACAATCTCGCTTTTTGATTAAATATGAACTTTTAATTGCTTTCCTTGTTATTATAGTTTTTAAAGTACAGTAATTTACTACAGATTTAAAAATCCATGTGTCAAAAAATCACTAAAATACCCAGGAACACTCTTGGTATTCACGGAATAAAATTTTAAGTGCAGACCAGGGAAGTGCAATTTAAGTCTCACCTTAGCAGCATTACGTTTTCAAACTTAGCACGATGTGGGAAAACTCACAAGATGCTCAATTTAAAAATAAGATCAAAGGTTCCTTATAAGACTAAGGAAAATAAAAATCACACTATCCACCTTCAATCCACATTTTTTTGCACAGCAATGCTTGTCAGTCTTGCATCCCACCAATCAGGGTAGAATTCTGAACCTCATGGAAGAAGTGCCAAGTCTCCACTGAGTGAATACAGGCACTAAATCAAGTCCATTAGGAAGGTGAAGGGGGAGAAAGGTTCATTAGAGAAAAGCTTTGTTTATGGTTCAAAGTGCACCATATCCATCTTTCCTCAGAGTAAGTCAGTCCTTTTTCTCCCCAACATTCCATGTTTTTCTAAGTTTGAGAGTAAGTAAATGTAAATTTTACCCAAAGTAACAAAGGATTATAATGCAACACATGCCCAGGGCCCATTAGAAATCGGGATGAACCTTTGGTGGCACCTTAAGGTCCCAGGAATGGAAGTGGCAACTCTCAACCTCTCTCCTCATCCTGATTCCTCGGGGCCATATCAACTGACTTGACAGCTGTCAGGGACAGTCTTTGCTAGAACTGCTGACCAAGGAGCCTATCTGCAACTCTAGAGAGCGAATGTTCTGATGGAAATTCTATATTCAGGCCTAAACCCCAAAATCAAAGCCAGGAACACGTGGAAAGAACAGGAGCTTGAGATAATAGAGGAAGTCTTCTGAGAATATTTGGGGGAGCAAGAATTCATTTATTGCTCCTCTTACCACATAAATATACTCGATACTTTTATAGCAAGATTCCAGGATGATCCAGAACTCACAAGGGAGGATTTTATCACTTAAGTAATCAAAAGAATAAGTTCTGGGAGAGGTTTGCCTTTAGGTTAAGAGCAGTGGGGAGCATCCAAGACCAGGCTCTGTGGAAGCCCTTTGTTCGAGAAATCCCACCCCTGAAGCAAAACTTTACTTTCACTACAATTTCAAGTCCCCAAATCAAATTTTAAAAGTGCCCCCTTAAAGAGATGTAGAATAGATTCTGTGCTTTTCCTGGAATCTCTCTGGCCCCCAAAGCAATATCAAATTAACAGGGCTTTTCTTCCCGGATATAGTCTCTTTTCTCATTTTTTTTCCTTAGAGTACCACAAATACACCCTATTATTGTGTGTCTACCATTTCAAACATCTTGCAAACACATCCCCATTCTGAACCTCTCTGAAGTCTCCCAAGAATCTAGGTAGGAGCCAACAAAAGCAATTTGAATAATCATGAAGTGACTGAACAATTTAATTACCAAGGTAGCCCTAGGGATTCCAACAAAAGGGTTGAACGCCTTTATCTACAAAAATGTAACCACGTGCTCAACTAAGGGACCAATTATGTAGAGTGCAGAAGAGAGAAGTGCACAGGTGCACACTCCAGTTTAAGCAAATGGGGAATTAGCACAAATCCTCCCTCGAGACAGGCCATGATGAAAAAGGGTGACTTGGAAAGCTTCTCTCCCGTCTACCATACTCAGGTTTAGTTAACTTTCTTCCTATTCTGGTTCATTGAATGTAGCACCTACCATATGCAAAATAATGAAAACTGTTTTCCCCCTAGAAAAGCTGTGTATAGGGAATTTAAAATAGCTTCAATTAATTTAATAGAAGTTCTTAAAAATCAACAGTCACCATGGTATTTTTATCCCTTACACAATTTCTTCAAAGTCAAAAATTGACAAGTTAGTTCCTTCTTTGGATGCATACAGCTTCACCTAGATGTTATGTTTATCGGCCTCCTTCTGTTGACCTTTCCGAGCGACCTTACAATAAAAAGGCTTTTCCTTGCTTTGGAAGGGAAAAAAGATGAAACCTTCTGGAATCCTAAAAAGCTCTCAACTTTCTTAGGCCTTAAGAATTAATTGCAGAAAAGCCCCCACAGGCTGAACAATTGTTAAATCCCGCTTCAATAGCAAACACAGTTTGCTTCTGAGTCGCAACGTACTCCCCCCGGCCCCGCGCTCACTCCAGGGCAAGGCACTGCCATGTCCAGGTGGTGACACTGAGCGTAGATAAGGTGTCCTAACAACCATGTTTGCCTGAAACCCAGGAAACCTGTGGCCACTCGGCGACTCCCTTATCACCTGGTGCATCTCCCCGCCGCTCCACCGGTGTCCTAAGCCGCAAACCTAGGCGGCCCCAGGACCCCTCCCGCGACGACACGAGACAAGACTGACACCCGCAGCTGCCGACGACCCTGCCAGTCACGCTGCCACCGGCTGCCTTTTTTAGCCACGACATCTGACCCCGGCTTCAACAGCAGCAATCAGGGAGAGGTCCCGGGGCGAGCCGGGCGGTTCCCTTCCCTCCCCAAACCCCAGACCCTGCCGAGAGCTCGGATGAGAGGTGGGGGAGGTACTGGCCCTGGAAGGGGCCAGCAAGCGCACGTTCCTCCTGCCCAGACGCTTTCTCTCTGCTCTCCCCACCGATCCCTCCCCATCGCCGCCTGCACTCGGGCTCCCCCATTTTGCAGCTTGCGGTCCCTCCTCTGGCGCCCTCCCACCCCACCCCCCCCCACCAACTCCCTGCCTCCTGGATCCTGCCCAATCCACGGCCCGCGCCTGGCCGGGGGCTGGGAAAACACAGAGGGAAGGGACTGGGTGCGGGCTGAGGACGCGCGGGGCGAGGAGGGGCGGGGGACCCCGCGCTCACCTCCCTCCTCCGTCCCGCTGTCCGGGTCAGCGTCCGAGGAGTCAGGCCCGTCCCCGTAGTCCGCGAGCCCCACCAGCTCGTCCTCCTCGTCGTCGTCCTCGTCCTCCAGCTGCGGTTTCCCCAGCACCTGGCTCATTGCGCCCACGGCTGGCCGTCCCGGGAGAGGCGGGGTTCCCGGGTGGGGGCTAAGCCTCCTCGCTTGCCGCTCGCAACCTCTCTGAATTGGGGTTTTGTCTGGAGCGTGGCGGGAGCCGGCGGAGGCGGGGTCCGCGAGTTCCCCCGGCGAGCGGCGTCCAGGTCTGGGTCCCGCGGTTCCCAGCGCGCCCGGAGCCCCCTCGCCGCCCCGCCCGCCTACCGGCGGAGGACTCAGCAGGAGCGCGGCAGTTCCTCCCCGAGGAGGGAGAGAGAGACTGCGTGACTCAAGTCACCTGACACACACTGTCACACACACACTCACACTCACACACACACACACCGCACGGGCGCGCGCGCGCTCTCCCGGGCGCAGGCACCGCTCGGCGGGCACTGGGCTGAGGCCGCACACACACACTCACAGCGGGAGCGGGGCGGCGTGGGGCCCTCGGCCAACCCAGAAGCGCACACGGAAACACGCCCGGTACCCGGGGCCCCGGGACTGGGTGCAAGCACATACCGCGGCTGCGCGCCAAGGGCCCCCACGTGCCGCTTCTGCACGTGGTCCCCGCACAGGCAGGAGAGCTGGAGGCCTGCACACCCAGAGAACCTCCCCTCCACCCACCCCCGACACACACACCCTACCTTGGGCGCACATTTCCAGTTTTTAATCATGGGGGAGGGCTCCAGTCTCAAGTGGGCTATCCCCCTAACATTGCTGCGCCTGAGCTACCCAGAGCCGCGTTCTTAGGACACCCGGTGGATGCTGAAGGACCCAAAGAAGAAAACTCAAGAGAAATGCACTGCAGAGGCGCAGTCACCATAGCAATTGCCTTTTAGTGTGCATTTAAGGTTCAAAGTGCTTTTGACCAAGAATATTAAAAAATCAGACCTACCTAGATATAAATGTTTCTGAAAACATAACATGCCTTGTGGCTGCCTAGATTAAATAAAAATTCCTCTGCAGTGTTTTGGAAAAGGTCTCAGGTGTATAACGCACTCAGTGGCTATTCATGGTCATCTCCTGTCTCCTTGCATAGACTGTAATAACACATCTCAAAACGTTTCAAGGCTTTTGCGGGGGTTGAGGGGCACAGTGTGAGAGGGCAATTCTCACATAGGAATAGCAGCAGTGGGGGTGGGGGGAGACTAAAACCTGCATTCCTCCACAAGCTTTTCACCACAGGACATACTGTACCCACCCTTTCTAGATACTGCAAAAAATCACGTGGATGAACTTCCTTTTGACAAGAACAATAAGAAATAAACCAGCTGACCAGACTGGTGATCCAGATCCTACAGGTGCCAGCAGCTTAGCAGGTGGTGTGGGAGGGGAGGAGGAGAAAGGAAGCTGAGGCTGAGGCTCTTGGGGCTCAAGGTGGCACCTCTGTAGGGAACATTGAGCACCGAGTATATGCCAGGGGCTGGGATGGGAGAGATCCACGGATGCTCAGAAGAAGGTTCCTGCCTTGGAAGAGTCCCTGGTCTAGCAAATTTTGACTCATGTCCTGGACTTTGTAGTTGTGCGTGTTGAAGGTGGATACAGACACTTTCTAGGAGGTGACTGCTTCTAATTGGAAAGGTCTTCAGATTTAACAGGTAGAGGTAGTACAACTTGGTATGACTGTATCAGTCAAGGTCTTTCTCGGGAGGAAAATAGATGGCTTATGGAAAGATTTTAACTTAAAAGGCTTTATGTGAAGGGACAATTTACGGGGGCATGGACAGAGTTTAGGGAATCAACACAGGGCTTAGCAACAATGGAAAGATATCATCATGCCTAAACTAGTAGGAGTAAAGGAAGGGAGCTAGAGTCCTGGAGAGGGAGTGAAAAACAGAAGCTACATCTGATGAGGAAGCAGCCACTGCCAGAACTACCTCACCTAGAGGAGACTGTAGTGGGAAGAAATACCCTGAACTCTCTCTCTTACCACCCTCCATTTTCCTGGAAGTGCCTCCCATTGGCCAAACTCAACTGGAAGCCAGAGGACAAGGAAGCCTGGAACCTAGTCCAACACTGAGATTGGGTAGGGAGGGCAGAGAGTGGGTACCAGGATTGGTTGGGTGGGGCGGGGGACAAACAGCATAACTAACCAGCACAAGCCAATTCTTGCTCTTATCAGAGGAAGTTACTCTAAGGGTCATTTTCATCCATTTCCTATTTTCATCCATTCTCTAAAAGGAATTCCCCGGAAGGAAGGAGACCTTTGAGGTAGGCTGATTCAAATTGCAGAGGACTACTTTATGAGGCTCTATAAGCCAGTTCAAGGTCAGTCCAGACTATCAAGACATCCTTGGCTGATTGTGCCAAATGTGCCTCAGGACCCCAGGGGTACAGGACAGGACAATTCCTAAGCCAAAAGCTGCACTGTGTCTGAGACCTAGAAAGAACAGAGACATCTAATGATCCTCTCTGCCTTCCCCAAGAAGGGAGATCTTAGGGAGAAACACCAGCAGATTGGAGCACACCCTAAGATATATGAGCATTGGACCATTCTTGAGAAAATAAGAGAACGAATCCACACAAAAAAAAAACCCAAGAAAAGTCAAATCCTCAATTATGCTCCACCCCAAGATAGATAAAGAGGCATAGACAGGTTTAAGAGCTTCTAATTCACTGTCATTTCAGAAATGTACAGTACTGAATAAAGTTTGAGTAGGAAAAACTTTATTGCTTTTCTTCTTTTGCTGTTATCATTTCAATACTGTCAGCTTTCGAATAAGGGACTTGTTTTAAAATATAAATAGAAGTTCTTAAATTTAAAAAGTCATGTATGTAGATTCTTTCAAAATTTAAATAAAAATAGAAAAACACTAAAAATTGAAAGCCTTTAAGAAACCCGGTGTGGAATCTGCTCAGTAAAATGGCTATGGCTCTGGCTACACTCTGTCCTGGAGCTTGGACTATATCTGTAACATTCCTAGGTAGAGCGGTTTCAAGAATGTGAGGCTTAGTCTCTGGACTATCCTTGGCCTTTGTTGTTGTATGTAACTATGGCAGGATGCCGTACACACGATAGGTGTTTAATAAATGTTTATGGAATGAATGAAAGATAGTACATGGCTAGCTCTCTACACAGACCTGGCATATTTTCGAAGAGACAGAAGCCAAGTTTTCTGCATACTCTAAACCCTGGGAAATGCTACAGTGACATAAATATAAACTGTGAGCTACAAGAGTACAACCAATAAACTGACATGCAAGAGATGATGATTCTTAGGCCTTCATCCCTTCAGGACTGTCTGAAGACTTGAAGGAATTACAATATATTATTAAATGCTTATTTTATTTTTACTAACTCTTCCTTCTAAAAAATTCAAACTTTGGAGATATTTTGTGGCACCATGAAAGATGAGCTTCATCTGTTTCCCATTAATTTAACCAACTAATATTTACTGAGACTTTTCCATGAATAAGGCACCATTGCAAAATAATATGAATTTCAATATATTCCCATTAAGTACTATTATTGTCCTTACTTTACAGAAGAAAACCGAAATTAAACAATTCACGCAAGGTACCACATGGAGTGGATGGTGGAACTACTTTGGAACTCAGATAGTCATTAGACATTATTCCTATACAATGGCCCACGGTTAAAGTCAGTTAAATTATAGCTATTAAACTGAAAAGGGGGAAAAGAAATGAAGAGCTGGCTCCCAGTCTCCTAGATAAAGAATCAAAACACACAGAAACACTTAAAAATGGGTCTGTTGTCTCAGGCCATTTCTTTTCTTTTCTTTTTATATTTATTTTTATTATGGTGACATTGGTTACAAAATCCAGTAAATGTACAATTCAACAGTTCAACAGTAAGGCATATATATAGTTCAACAGTAACATATATATATATATATTTTTTTTTTCCAACGGTAAGGCATATATATATATATATATACACACACACACACATATATATATAGCATTGTGCGTTTACTGCCCACAGTTAGATTTCTTTCTGTCACTACATATTTGACCCTTTTAATCCCATCTACCTCCCTCCATGCCCTCTCCCCACTCCCCCTACCTAGTCTATTGTCCATGTCCATCAGTCTCTGTTCGTTTGTCATGCTCACTTATTGCTTTTAGGTTTATATCCCACATATAACTGATATCATGTGGTTTTCAACATTTTCTGTCTGGCTTATTTTGCTTAGCATGATTATCTCAAGGTCCATCCATGTTGTTGTCAGGCCATTTAATTTACAGGATTTGCTGAAAGGGGGAAAAAAACTAAAAAGCTTCCTAACCAACAAGTTAGAAAAGTACTACTAATAAAATCAATTATTGTCATCATTCCTTTTATTAAGAACACAAATAGCAAGTGATTTTGTACCCTTTCTGGTTTCTATGGCTACATTGTACTACATGCTAAGCTAAAGTATCATACCTAAGTGTATTTTGGCTTTAAAATTTGAATTTTAAAGGTCAGAAGTTTATGCCCTTATTTTAGTGAATTATTTTGCTGTTACCAATTAGATGTCTTGTGACAAAGAACATGAAAGCTTTTTAAAAGAAATCTGTACAATTTAGGCAGAATAATTGCAGTCCTGAGCAGGGCAAGCAATTAAATACAGCCTGCATCCTATATCCAGGGTATTTTGAGGCATCTGATGGCATTGTGCCTTTTTCTTGGGATTCACATGTGGCTTTCTTTTTAAATATGTATTTAAAGCTATTAATTTTTTCTTGAAGCAAACAAAGGAAAGAGCCTTCTACAGAATCTTACTGGACTCCTGATGATCCAGGGAAGCCAACTAAATTTCTCAAGAGGGCTGCTCACAGCCTCCAGTTCTCCTAAGACAGTCAATGACCTGATGAAATCATTAAAAATTTTAAAATGAGGCAACCCATCATTAAAGAGATTTTATTAAAATAATGTTTTGATGTTTTTTAAAACATGCATATGGTAAAATGGTCAAACAGTATAAAAGAATATCCAATGAAGTTAGTTTCTCTCCCTCCCCTGATCTCCAGTCTCCTGGTTCCCCTCCACAGAGGGAAACACTCTGCTTTTAAATGTGCAAACATATTTGTAGCCATTAATAGAGACTTATATTTAATAACATCATCTCTTGATTAGTCAACAAACTTTTTTTTTTTTTTAATGAACATGAAGACGATTAGATTTTCAGGGCTTTGCTTTGAAGGAAATCAACAGATGAAGGTGAAAGAGTAACTGGGGCTAAGGGAAGGAGTCTGACCTAGATGGAGTAGCCTGAGACGGCCCCTCTAAAAAGGTGGCACTCAAGGGGACCATGAGAAGAAAAGCACAAAGTGGAAGTCGGGATGCAGAGTGTCTCAGCAGTTGGAAAAGCCAAGGAGAAGGAAAAGGCTTGGGGGAACAAAAAGGTCAGTGTGATGAGAGAGTGGAAGTTGGTAGGCACAAGAGACAGGTAGTCTTTTCAGCTAGGATAAGGATTTTGGATTTTATTCTAGGGGCCACTGGAAGCCTTGAAGAGTTTTAAGAAGGGAGATGAAATGTGTGGTTTACTTTTCTAAACGCTCACTCTGGTAGATGGTTTCTAAAGATGGCCATGATTGTCCATGCCATCCCACGTGCCCTTTTGCAAATGTGTCGTTGCCACTCCTCCCACCTATTTTCTCTCCTCTTGAATATGGGCAGGCCCTGAGACCCACTTAACCAATAGAATGTGATAGAAATGATAGTGACATTGTATAGCTTCTGCGAAGGGCCATAAAAGGCCTGGCTACTTCCTTTTTTTACTGTCTTAGAACCTTGAGCCACCATGAAGAGAAGTTTGGGCCAGCCTGCTAGAGAGGCCCCATGAACAGAGAGGCCCTGAAGGATGCTGAGCACAAGTGTAAAAGGTCCCAGCATTTAAGTCATCCCAGCTGAGGGGCCAGACATGTGAGTGACACCATCTTGGATTCTCCAGCACAAATTGCAGCCACATGAGGCAAGTCCAGCCCACCCCACATGGAATGCAGAGTTGCTGTTCCAGCTGATCCTTGCTCAGCCAACCTACAGAATCATGAGCTGATAAAATGTTTGTTTTTTAAAGCCATTAAGATTTGGGGTGGTTTTTTACACAGCAGTAGATGACTGATACATATATTCTGACCAATATGAGGAAAATGGGTTGTAGATTTAAAGGTGGAAGCAGAAAATAATAGTTAGGAGGTCACTGTCATTGTACAAAAGAGAAATGAGTAGAGACAGTGGAAATTGAGAGAAGTGGATATATTTGACATAAATTTCAGAGGTAGAATAGATAAGTTTTATTGATAGCTTATTTAACATGGATGGTCAGAGGAAGGACTTTTTTCAGGCATTTGGTTTGACAACTAGCTGTATGGTAATGCCATTTATTGAAATAAGTAAGACAGATAGGAAGAGGACTGGGGGCGGAAAGTGAATCAAGGTCCTTGATTTCTAACATTCTAGTTACTGTGTATTGCCACAAGTAAATCTCCTTTAATCCTATAATTTTGGCCATTTCTTAGATGTCTATCATGTTGTCTTGGGAATAAATAATGAATTTTTCCAAGTACAAGCCACAAAGATGAACTAAAGATAACATTTGTAATTATCTGAGAAAAGTCTCAAACTACTGAGATGAAATTGTTATATATGAATTTCTATAAAAAAATAACTTTTTATTCATGTGGACTTTTAAAGACACAAAATGAGAGCAGAAAGCTCTTGACAATAGAGCCAACTAAACAGGGGTATTAAAAATTCCACATGTCTGTAGATCAGTTTGGACTTGGCAAACCTTACTCTGGCTGGTAAAGTTATAACAACTTATAAATTCAATGATACAAGAAAGCAGATTCTCCAGAACAAATTACTTTACTAAAAATCCACTGGAATGAAATCCAGGAGCCGTCACTTATACGTATCATTTAATGTTACCTACAAAAGTGGCAGACACTGCCAGTCAGCTACTTAGCAGCCATTCCCAGGCTCTTATCACTTGCATGTTTCCCAAACTAGAGATGGAAAAAGTCAGATACTTATACTCTGAGACTCCTTTACTTCTGGTCAGTAAGAAGTAAAGAGGAGTCCTGCTGGGGAACTTCAAGGAAAGAGTTTACTTCCTGATAAAAGAGGCCAATGAATCAGAAGAGCCCCCTCATATCACCCTTTGTGTCTTTGAACATAGTTGTGTAAGAATATGGTACCTGGAGGTAGAAAAGCCATCTTGCAACCATGAGGTAACAGGCCTAAGACCAAAAGCCTATGGTGGGAATGACAGAATTGAAAGAAAAGAGACTGGATAACCTTGCTGCACTGCTGTACTCAATCCTGGAAATATCTACCCCCAAACTTCTTATTTCATGAGAAAATTAGAAGTCCATTCCTTAAGCCAGTGCTTCCCCATCTTGTCCAGTCATGGTGCACATAAACATGATTTGTATACCATGATGACAAAAAACACAAACTACTTGCAGGCAGAAGTGACTGGCCCAGAGACTCTGGCCACCTTAGACCCTGCCCAGCTGCCCCAAATGTTGAGGGGATTAATAACTTGGTCATATCTGTAACCTATTTATGGAATACAAGCGGTGATGGCAAATCCATTGGGAAGTTCTGCTTAAGCCACTGAAGGTAGGCTGTTCTGAGATTTGCAATAGAATGTATTCCAACTGACACAATATATACCCTTCATAAGTGGAGGTAGAGAGGTATGGATGGATGGATGGATGGATGAAACCTGGTCATATACTTGGTGGTGAAGTTACAAAGTTATATCATATTCAGAGAATCCTGGTAAAGGTGTCTCAGGATAATATAGGAGATAATTGAGGCTTCATAAGAAAGGGAACTTGTTTTTACTTCTCTTAGTACTTCTCACTTCATTCTTCTCTCTCTGCTTGAAAACTGGCTTTCTGTGCCTTTCCCACCAGATGGCAGGAGATGGCTACCCCATTTTCTTTTTCCTAATGATAGTGGGCCCAGGCTCTGGAACTAGGCTTCCTTGGTTCATATCCTAGCTCCACCACTAACTAGCTGTGTGATCTGGACTAAGTTACCTAACCTCTCTGTGCCTCGATTTCATCATCTCTAAACTGATGATGTTATATACCTCAAAAAGGTTGTAGGAAGAATGAAATTCTTTAAACTACATAAAATATTTTAAAACAGTAAACAATATGTAAGTACTAGTTATTATTATCTTTGATTCCCAGGCAAGAAAATCTGATTAGTTGAGTTTGGGCCAGTGGTCCACTCCTGGCCTAATTCCTTCTCCAATCATACTTTACATACTATCATGTAGTGATACTCCTTCGACGCATTTACTCAGCTATAATTTAATATTCGATTGAAGATTGTATTCACCACTAGACTCTAGGACCATCTGCTTTTGCTCACCATTCTGTCTGTCCTCCATGCCTAACGCAGTGGTCAGAATCTCCATAAAGCACAATTCCAGGGCACATCCATTTATACTGTGTTCTATGTGCAATATGGTAGCTTGATGATGGTCAAATACCAATAAATATGCTGAATTAATTATACGATCCACTGTGGCTGGGGGTATAGTTGATGGCTACAGAGGTCTACTCTCATGAGTGGGGATGCAGTTCTTAACAAAGGGTAATAAACTGAACAGAAACCCGTAAATGTATCTACCATGTACCTCATACATGTACCATATATACTGGGCTCTGAATAATTTCACATGTCTTCTCATTCTGAGATTTCAGCTGAAGGAACAGTAACTCTTTGGGACATGATATTCTCATGGCAAAAGGCAAAAGCTCAAGCCAGATGGAAGAAGCACTAAAACACACAACATATTTAAAGCTTCTGCTCTAATATGGTAAAGCCAAGTTACACAAGCCCCAAAACCAGTAGGGCAAAGATTCTACACCACTATAAGAGAGCATGGCAAAGGCGATAAGGGAACAAAGAGTTGTAAATAAATAATGTAATTCACCACATAGATCCACTGTAAGCAATTCCAAACTGAAATCCCAAATTTTTCATTGGGCCTGACAAGCTAATTCCAAAACGTCTATGGAAGGGCAAAGAACTAAGAATACTTGAGATCCTTATGAAGATGAAAAAGAAATAAGTAAGGGTAGGACTTCCATGATCAGAAGATTTAATATAAAACCACAGATTTTCAGGCAGTATGGTACTTGCTCAGGGATAGGAACAAAATAGAGAACCCAAGCAGACCCATACATACATGGAAACCCATTACAAGGTAGTGCCGGCATTGCAAATGAAAAGAGAAATCAATTTCAGATGGAATGTGAACTTAAAGTGAAAGGCAAAACTTAAACTTTTAGAAAAGAACATGGGAGAATATTTTTATATTCTCAGGGTCAGGAAGGATTTCTCAAAACACATGAAACAGGGCAAAAAAACATGACCAAATAACAAAAGAGAAAATAAGAATAGTTATTAAACATTAAAGATGTTTAATCATATTAGTGATCGGAGAAATACAAATAACAGCCTTAATGAGAAATTATTTCACACTCCACCCCCCTACCCACATAAAAAAAAGCACTAGCAAAAATGTGGAGCAAGGGGACTCTCCTACATTGCCGATGGGAATGAAAATTGGTATAATCAGTTTAGAAAACAACTTGGCATAACCTAGTAAATTCAAACACATACTTATTGTAAGACCAAATGATTTCACTTCTAGATATATTTCCTAGAAACTCTTGCACGCATACATCAGGAGAGATATTTAAGAATGTTCACAGCAACATTATTGCAATAGCAAAAACTGGAGCCAACCCAGTATCCAAAAGCAGACTGGGTAAATAAATTGTGGTATCTTCTTACAATGGAATATTTTATAGCAGATAGATTGAGCGGCTGAATCTCAGAAACAGAATGCTGAACGAAAAAAGCAAGTTGCATAGGAATCACACAGAACGTCTCCATTTATAAAAAGTCCAAAATGAGGCAAAACTAAACAATGTAGTGTTTAGGGATACTATTTATATTCATGATAAGAGAATTATTATCACGAAATTCAGGATGGTGGTTTCTTCTGGAGGAGAAGGAGGATATGATCATGGAGGGGCACATAAAAGATTTCTTAAGTAGAAGACTTAGCAAAAGCAGTTTCATGAAGTGGCAGGGATAGAAGCCAGAATGGCGGTTGAAGGATGAATTGATGCTAACAATGTGAAAGACAGCTAGTGCAGTCATCTTGTTAAAGAAGTATTTCTGGAAATCAGAGTGGATTATATTCTCACAAAACATTATTGGCAGAGCAGACTTCCTTCTCATGAGGCAGAAGGAAGGAGTGGTAGAGTGGATTTATGAGGCTGACTGTGGTTAAACTTAGCCCAGGGGCAAGAACCCAACTGTGGGCTGGGAGCCTTCCTCATATAGAAAGAGGTTTAGGAGTCTCCTTTCATTGGTTGCCCAGAGACTGTGTTCCCACTTGAAGATAGCAAGCAAGATCTCCAAGCAGCTCTCATGCACTGCTTGCTTTGGCTCTCATGAGATCCCCATACCAGGAACTCCCATTCATCAAGGTCTGGGAACAACTGCAGATCATCAGCTCCCAGCAACATTCACATGTCTTACCAGCTGGCTTAGGCTTTCTGTTCCTTTCAGCAAAATTAATGTGTGATTGCTCTGACTGCCCATAAATGTAACTTAAAACTCCATCTCATTACTACTTTATGGTGATGTTATAAAAGCCTCCCACAGGAATAGAGCACTCTGGATCTTTGGAAGTTTATTTAAGAGACTAGCTAAGAAAACTCTTTAATCTGGAAAAGTGTAAGAAAGGAATGATTAGGTTGAAAGGTTGTGCATACATACCTTGACTTTGGGGGATTCACCTAGAACTCATTGGTGACCTTCCTGCAGAGAAATTCATAGTTACTGATGGACAGGAAAAGGAATTGTGTTCTCCTAACAGCTCTAGACAGGGGGTGGCAGGGATGGGGAACAAATCTGAAGAAGGCTAAAAGACACTCAGAAGAAAGGTTTCACTCTGCTGAGTAAAACTGCAGCTCTGACTATGGGGTTGGGGAAGTTGGGAAGAAATACAGGAAAAGCAATCACTTACCCTTTCCTGGTATGGGTAGGGACTATTTGGCTTTCTTCTGCCTAATGCTCCCTGAAGGAGAGAGGGAGACAAAAGTAATAAAACGAAGTAGGTGATCCAGAATTTCTTTCCCTTCTGGAAACCAGACCTCTTTCAGAGAGGACCGAAAGAAAAAAAAAAAATCATTAGGTTCAAAATAAGCTTGTCCTGAACCTTGGATAAGACTAAAACAACTCCATCTACGGGTCCAGCTCTCTGTGTTTGGAGAGCAGATACCTGCCATGCTTCTTCGAAAGGTTGAATGAGGTCCCATCGTTCACACATTCACTCAAAAATAATTCATTGAGTACTTACTATGCTCAGGGAACTCTTCTAGATACTGAAGAAGTAACGGTGAAAAAACAAAACAAAACAAAAACAGACCAAGTTAATGATATGTCAAGTGTGCTTTGAATATAGGAGTCAGGAAGGCTCAATGATTTTGCCTGTTTCGTATGGATGGTTCCAACAAGACCAACAGACAAGATGTTTGAAATAAAGGCTTCCTTTAGCCTCTCCAGCTCTCTGGATCATTCGTCATTGTTCACTTTCATTGAGCGACCCAGTTAAGTGAACAGGTATATCGAAATATCCACTTGGCCACTGGTTGAGGGATGGTTTCTCCTCTAGAGTCCCCTCTTCCTCTAATAAACCTCCTGGCAACCCCTATCCGGAAAACCTCACCCCACCGCAGTCCCCTTTTCTCCCACTTTGAGAAGGAGGCCTCTTTAGCCAAGGCAGAAGGGGCAGCCGCTTAAGCGGCGAGCGGGCTGCGGACCAGGGACAGCCCAAAGGCCTCGGGGCCCCACCTCCGACGGTCGCCCACCGTGCCCCGCCGGCCGCTGCGGGGCGCTGCGGCCCCAGCTTCGGAGTCGCGGGCGGGGCGGGGCGGAGGGCCCTGCGGGCGGCGGGCGCGGCGGACGCGGCCACAGGTAACCTGCGGGAGCGAGGAGCGCAGCCTGGCAAGCGGGCGGCTGGAGGCGGCGGCGCTGGGTGGCGCCGAGGCCCAGGCGCCGCGGGAGTCAGCGGGAGCCCGTCCCCATCGCCTCCCTTTGCCCCCCACCCTGTCCCCCGCATCGGTTCCTGCGGACGTCCAGCGCGGGAGAGAAAGGTACGGTGCGATCTGAAGGCCGGCGCCCCCCTACTCCCTGGGGACCTCTGATCTGGGGAGGACGATGTCGAGGATGGGGGCGCTGCTCTTAGGGCGCCCTGAGACCGCTGTCTGATTGGAGAGGAGACCCAGACGGAGTGCCTTGCCCCCTTTCCTGCGGCCTCAGAGAAAGCCGGGGCCGGAGAGGCGTCTTCCTGGGGATACCTACCTCCCTTAACGATTTGCTTCACTTGTTTCCCTAGAATATAGAACTTTGCGAGGGGTCGGGGAGGAGAACTTTCTCGTCTTTGCTCGTACACTCCTCTTTCTCCATCGAGTTTGAGGAAAGTGGTGGCGCGGGTAGTGTTGCGGAGGGGTCACCAGGTATTTCTCCCGGAAGCGGTCTGCAGGCTCAAAGGAGGGTCCCCACTTGTCTGGCGCCCCCCGCCGTCCCCGGGCCTTCGGGCCGGCCTCAGAGTGACCAGGCTCGGTTCGGACGCACCAGCAGTCTGCTTCCCTTCCCCTCACGAAAGGGGTGCAGGCGCGGAAGGGTGGGAGCTGTTCTCCTGTCCCGGGAACATCCGCTCTGGCTGGAATTAAGCTTTGTAGAGTTAGCAAGTGGCATCTCTCAGGGCCCGAAGAAGCGAGCTCGTTGTTTGGTTTGAGCTCAGATATCAGCTTACCCGTAGGACACTTGTCTTGGGAATTTCAGTGTAGTGCTTCCGGTAGATTGAGGGGCGGGAGGGGAAATGGAGCTTTACTTGTGACTGGAGAGGGGCTTCAGTTTCCTAAAGCTGGTCAGTGTTTTCCCTTCAAGCACAGTGAGGTGGTTCAAGTGGTGGTAAAGAGATCCACTTTGGGGTCATGAGATTGAGTCTTGATGCCACCACTTGTTAGGTGTGTGATTTTGCAAAACCCACTAATTTGAGCCTCAGGTTTTAGAACTGTAAACTGAGTGTATTATACATAACCTCCTAGTATTATTGGGAAAATGAAATAAAATTATGCTAGTAAAATGCTTGGCATAATGCTCTTGGACGTTAGGCATCCTTTTCGTAAAGCTGTTGGATGATGATTTCATTCATGTTTAGGTAATGTCAAGGCAAACACACCTTGGTCCACCATGGTCTCGCACTGCACTGATTGTCCTTGACGGAGGTCTCCCACCCTTAAAATAGCAACAGCAGCCTTGTTCTTAAGCTTAGTAGGTGCAACTATACATGTTGAGCTTCTATTATCCCTAGCAGGTGCTTAGCGTATGGTCAACAAAGAATTTTTTAAAAATTAAGAGTATAAATTAAAATCGGAAGAATTTTCTGTCCTCTAGGTCAGTGCCCAACCTTTCTGGGACCAGGGACTGATGCTCCTATGAGATTCTAATGCCTGATGATCTGAGATAGAGCTGAGGCAGTGATGCTAGTGCTGGAGAGCAGCTGCAAATATAGATGAAACTTCACTGGCTTGCCTGCCACTCACCTCTTGCTGTGCCTCCTGGTTCCTTAGAGGTCACAGAGTGTGATTTGTGGCCTGGGGGTTGGGGACCCGTGCTCCAGGTTGTAAGTGGAGAGAGAGAGTAGAAAAAGGGTGAAGAGAAATAAAAGAGACCAAAAAAACAATACTTGCACATTGTTGGGAGGTATAAATCAAAGGTGATAAAGAAATAATAATTTGTTAACTCCTTGTTTGTTGGTGGTAGCACCAAAAAGTAACCTTAGCTTCCAACTTAAACTCATCTACCTCTCCAGAGCCTGTAGATAAGCGTATACTCAAGTAAAATAGATAGCTTGTGATCCAACTCTGCTTAGAGACAAGGCACACTTCCAACTCCCAAGGCTCTCCCATATAGAAATTCTGGTGCGGCCACTGTGAAATATGCATTCGGAAATTATAAAACTTAGAAGTACAATTTAAAGAAGAGGAACAGAACACACACCCAAGTACCCATTACCCTGTTGAAGAACTAGAGCATCCCCAGGACCTAAGAGCCCCCAGTACCCCTCCTCATGGTATCCACTCACTTCTTCTCCCCTCAAGGAACCACTAGTCTGGATTCTTATTAATTTTCTTCTTTCTTTTTACACTTAATATCTTACATATGTTGACACCAAGAAAGACATAACTATTAAGAAGGATCTTCGTGGCTAACTGGGCTCAAATTTGAAAACAGAGCCTAGCAGCTATTTCTAAACAGGGGCTCTTCATGTAAGCCATGCTTCAGGGAGAAGACTGCTCTAAACCACTTGCAACCTGCAGTGAACTTGCCTGCATTGTATTCCTGCCATCTGAGTCAACCCTTATAAAGGAGTTCCTGGAATCATATTTCAACCAATAGGACTGAGATTTTCCCTATTTCATTGGAGCTGTGCAGCTTATTCACATTAGTATCTTCACTGACCAATCAGAGCAACTCTATTTTGACCAATCAGGACAGTGCTTTTTTTGGACCAGTCTAACCGTGAAGATTTGGAGTCCTCATTTGCATGAAGACAGACCAATCAGTGACCAGGAGCAGGGACTTCTCTTTATATAAGTCAGCTCCTCTCTGTCTTAGAGAGTGAGTTTTCCCTTTTCGCTGGAGTTGGGAGCCAGTGTTAGATCTCTCTAGAGCAGAGCCCTGTCCTAGGGCTGCGCCGCAGCTGTACTTTTCATAATTGAGTTGTAACACTATTGAGCTGTTCCACAACCATGCTGTTCTAGTCATGCTGTATCACAATTGAGCGATTTGCACTGAATAAAGTTTTCTTCACTGTACCTCAAATTGAAAGCACCCCAAAATGGGGACTCCTTTTGGTGTTGAGTTGGTGCCCACCACTATCAGTTGACATATGAAAAATCCTGTGGAAGGAAAGTATCCAAAGAAGCATTCATGTAGAACTTAAAAACAAGATATTGAGAGTAAAATACAAACCACAAAAAAGCTGAAAGTATCAAAGTGCTGGAATGGGGCAGTTTCTTTCTCAAGCTCCCTTTTCCTTGGCACAGCCTCCATGGGTGTGTTCTGTCTGCGTAGGGGAGGCCCAGTCTCTTCCAACATAGCTTGGAGGCTGTAATTTTAAAAGCTTTGCTTGAGTCTCTATGAATTGGAAAAACAGTAATTTATGTGCATGTGTTTTAAAAGTTTTTTTAAAAATACAAATGAGATTTGAAGGATTAAGCTGATTTTAACTCAAGTTCTTCTTTTCCTAGTTATGATCTTTGGGCTGTGGACTTTGTTTTTAAGTTATTTCTTCAGGGTCACACAGCTCTCCTTGGTGAATCTTGCACAATGCTATCACTTCTTTGTTAAAGCAAAGAATCCTAAATGTGGTTCATAGGGCCCTTAGTATCTCAGTAATTTTTTACATTGCCCCTAGATTTAAATAGTTAGTAGTAGTAAGGTTCAAACAATGTGATAAGTGTTTCTATCCTAACAATAAAGAAGCTGTTTGAAAAAAATAATACACATAAACTGAAAGAAAAAATATTTTTATGTCATTCTTAAATAACCACAATTATAAACGGGATATGTGTGCTTGTACTATTTCATAGATCTTGGGATCATATTGGATACCACTGCTCTCATTTTGTTTCACGTTAATTTTTCTGCAGCACTTGCTTTTTATCATAGCAACCACTGGAAACCTAAGCTTTGCAAAAATATGGTGTCATTGATAGGAATGTAATGTGATCTAATGTGGAGACTGTGAACTATCTCCAGTTTGTAGGTTCAGAGTGTCCCACATGTTAAGGACACGGTGTACATTTCCTTTGAAATTTTCAAATATCCTAAGTTGCCCCTATGAATTTGCTACAGCACCTAGAGTACTGATGTACAGTTTGGGAATTGTTGGTCTAAGGTAAAACTCCCTTGTGGGAGAGAGCAGTTACAAAGGAAAGGGTCTGCTTGAAATAGCCCCAAGTTAAGCTTCTGTGTAGAGTGGGCTAAGTCTTGGTTTTCTCATCTATATAAAATGGAGTGGTTAAAGCCTTCTAGTAGAGTCATTGAGAGGATTAAACTAGACAATGTACATAAGAGCATCCATAAAGGGCCTGAAATATAATAGTCTCAAGAAATGGTAGCTGTTTAATGATTGTTAAATAGTACTAAATAAATGTCCCGTAATAGTTATATATCATTGTCCCCTTGTAAGAATAGTCAGTGCCTGAAATCTCAATCTTAGCAAATAATTTGTGAAGTAGTTAGTTCACACTGTAGAATGATTTATCAGTTTTCAAACAGAAAACTCTGGTGTACCACTGTGGCACTTGTTGATTTTTTTAAACCATTGTGGGAGTGCTCATTTTCGCTTGTCAATATGTGTCCTCGTTTGGGGAAGAGGTCGTAACTGACTTGAGGAAGAAGGCCTGAGCCTGGACCAGTGGACTTCTGTTATTGGGAGGAGGGTATATTGTCTTATGTCTTAGGAAGTTTGGACGTGGGTTACAGGCCTGAAAGTATTTTGAGTAAGGTTTAATTTATGCATATACTTGCAGCACAGAGAGGCAGATAATCTCCACAGATGAAACAGTTTTGTTAAACTGCAAAGCATCGCATGCTATTTCCTATCAATAAATAATACTTGTTAATCATCCAAGGAAAGGCTGACTTGAATAATGATGTCGCAGATGGTTATCATGGTGCCATTCAGGAGACATAGACCTTTCCTCCCTTGTCCTGTTTATGGTCCAAACCGCAAGCCGAAGTTAGGACCTGGTGATATTTTAACAATTTGTGAGAATACACTTATCAGTGATGTTTCCCTAGTGTAGTTGTTAATTTTTATTGTTGCTTCATCCTTTGACTTTGGGAAGCTTGTACAGAACCATTTGTGATGCTTCCAAATTGACACAAATATAGGTGGATACAATTTTTATTTGTTTGTTTTGGTTCCTAATGTTTTTTTTTTCCTCTATAAAATTTGGATATTTGTGTTGCGGGGGGGAGGGAGAAACTATGTGATCCTTGTTAACAAATTATTTTCTTTTTTCCATTCGATGCCCATAGATAAATTATCAGCATTTTCTTTATTGTATTGCTCCTTTTTAAAAAAGTAAATAAAAATTTCCCTGGGTTAGGCTGATTATATCTAATCTCAACATGGTTTTAGGGTATAAAGTACAAAACTACTTTGTAGGTAATCAAACGTAGATTAAAATGAATTGTTTTCTCCTTTTTGTAAACAATTCTTAAAAGCTAAAGGGGATTCAACAAGGCCTTTTTTTGTGTTTGATTTTGTTTTTATAAAGGACATATGCTTTGAGAAATGTTTCTAAAATGAATAGAAACAAAAGAATAGGTCAATTTTCCATACAGATATGAAGTAGATAAAAGATGGCTATAAACCTTAGTTCTCCCAAGGTTGTGACGTTTTCCACATTAACATTAGAAACCCCACTCTCCATTTTCTGGTCCATTTGGGTAAGGCAGTGGGAGATGGAGGGGTGCATCCTGGGCCTTAAGAGAATGGAAAGGCATCAGAGAACTTGGCATAGTCTTGGCCACCAACTCACTGTGGAGCTGTAGATAATTTCTCAGAGCCTCAGTTTTCTCTTCACTTATAAATAAGGGGACCGGATCAAAATATTTCTTTTAAAAGTGTATAGTTCTGTGAAATGATACTTAGTCCTAGTGTAAAAGCAACTTTTGTTCTTCTACACTCCTAGAGAGAGGAGCCCTTGAATCAACCTGATGGTTTGTGGACTGAAGAGAACTAGTGAGATTGTTAACCTGATGTAACTTGATGATTTCATTTTATTATGAATATCAGTAGCTTATTGTGTAGTGTCTTTTAAGACTTTGTATGCATGTATTCACATTTTAGAATATAAACCAAAAGTACCATTTTATTTTAAAACTTGATTCCAAGGTCAGAAAATTTATATTTGTATTTCCGTGAATTAGAGTTTTCAGTTTTTAAAAATGTCTGCATTTTATTCTAACTAGGAAAGTCCCACAGGAATCTGATATGCAAGGAAATTGCCTTAGGTGGTGAGTTTTAGGAGTATTGGGGCTTTTCCCCCTCTGCATCTTTATGAAAGTTTATAGACTTTCTGCAATGAACATATATTAAGTTTATAATCAGAAAAGTAAATCACGTTAAAAGCTTTGAAAATTACTCAAGAAAATTCAGTATTAGTCAAATGTATTAAAAGACAACTTGTTCCCATAATGGAGTTATTTAGATGTTCTAATAACTAAAATATCTGCTTAATGAGAGATAAAAATGTCATGACAGAGGTGACCTATTTTATCATGCTTCTAAGATAGTGATTTGAATTTATTATTGAGAATAAAAATAAACCAAATCATGAACAATCAACTTGGAAAATTTCATTCAGATTTTTCACTGAGCTAAAAGTTATGTCTCTTTCTTTGTCAGGGATAATATGTCTCATGACAGCTTTTAAACTTATTTTTTAACTAGAAATGCCAAGTGAACTGTAAGTCCCCACATGAAATTCTGAATTTGACCAAATTTAGGTAGAGTGCTGAGATGCACTGTATCTTATTTTATATTATGCCATATATAGTGTAAAATATCCAAGTACCAGAAAGCAGACTTCTTGAGTGGGTATATATGGATGCATTTGAGCATCCTAGATATGTCCTGTCAATACTTATAGCCATCTTTGATTAAGAGGCATGGGCTTCAGAACTCATCTTTTTTTTTTTAATTAAAAATTTTCAATTACAGTTGACATTCAATATTGTATTAGTTTCAGGTGTACAGTATAGTGGTTAGACACATAATTTGTGAGGTGATCCTCCTGATAAGTCTGGTACCCACTTAACACCATACATAGTTATTACAATATTATTATTATTTTTTATAGGCAATGCATTTTATTTTTATTTATTTATTTACTTATTCATTTAATTATTTATTTATTTTTAATTAAGTTTATTGGGGGTAACATTGGTTAATACAAATATATAATTTCAGGTGTACATTATCATTTGACATCTGTATAGTCTATTGTGTGTTTATCACCCAAAGTTCAGTTTCCTTCAGCTACCATATATTTGATCCCCTTCACGCACTTCACCCTCCCCCTATCTCCCTATTTTGACCCCCTTTACCCCATCTACCTCCCCCTCCACCCACTAGTAACCAGTAGTCTGTAGTCCTCTGGTAACCACTAGTCTATAGTCCATGTCCATGAGTCTCTGTTTGTTTGTCCTGCTCATTTGTTGCTTTTAGGTTTATATCCCGCATATAAGTGATATCATGTGATTTTCAACTTTTTCTGTCTGGCTTATTTCGCTTAGCATGATTATCTCGAGTTCCATCCATGTTGTCGCAAATGGCAGTATTTCATCTCTTCTTATGGCCGAGTATTATAATATTATCGACTCTATTCCCTATGCTGTACTTTATATCTCAGTGACTATTTCGTAACTGCCAATATGTGCTTCTTAATCCCTTCGCCTTTTTAACTCAGTCCCCCAACCCCCCTCCCATCTGGTAACCAGCAGTTTGTTGCAGAGCTGACCTTACTGGGTTTGATGTCTTGCTCTGTCACCTATTGGTTGTAAAAATTTTGACAATTTGCCTAACCTCTTTATGTCTCGGTTTCCTGAGAAATGGGGATTTGAAACAGTTCTGTACCCTGATTGTGGTGGTGGTTACACGAATCTATGTATGTGATAAAATTTATAGAACTACACACACACACACACACACACACATATGCACACACAAGGATACAGAGTAAGTGCATGGAAAAAGTGAAATCAAATAAGGGCTACAGTTTAGTTAATATATTATACCAATACCAATTTCCTTGTTTTGCTAATTATACTGTGGTTATGTAAGGTATTATTGGGATATAGGATACATGGGAATTCTCTGTACTATTTTCCTTATTGTGATAAAATATACATAACAAAATTTACCATTTTAATAATTTTTAAGTATGCAGTTCACTGGCATTAATTATATTCACAGTGTTGTGCACCCATCACCACCATCCATCTCCAAAACTTTTTCATCATCCCAAACTGAAACTCTGTACCCATTGAGCTATAACTCCCTATCCCTTCCCCCCAGCCCCTGGTAACCACTCTTATACTTTATCAATTTGACTACTCTAGATGCCTCAGATAAGTGGAATCATACAATATTTGTCCTTTTGTGACTGGTTTATTTCCCTTAGCATAATGTGTTTCTGGTTCATGTATTATTTTTGCAACTTCTATGTGAGACATATTATTTCAAAATAAAGTTTAAAAAAGTTAAAAATTCCATCGATGGTGCCCCACTGCTGGACTGTACCAAGGCACAGAAGTTAGGGAAAGGTCAGGATGATCAGAAAAGCCAAGGAGTGACATTAGTACCTCTTTTCCCCTCCTCCTTCATGTCCCTAGTCCTTGGAGAAGAAATGTAAGAAATAGCTATGTTCTCTCTTGTGTAGGGAAGTATCTGCATTGCTAGTACATTCTTTTACCAATCTGAAGGGTGGCTATTAAATCCTCCACTAACATAGGAATTCTTAATCTAGGCTTCATTGGTGGGCTACAGATACTCGAAGAACTCCCAGATTTACATATAAGTATTTAAGTGAATGTTTATATGTATATTTAAGAGGGAAGACATTCCATAGCTTTCATCAGATTCTTAAATCGCTCCCTAACCCAAAAATGGTTAGTAAGCACTACAAGAAAATACCGTTTTCAAAGCTCTACCCACCCCATAATAGGCTCATTCACTTGGGTGTCAGCCTCTTTCAGTGCTCTGGTATATCTTTCCTACCAACTCCAGAGGCTTTCTTTCTGTTCAAATCTGGTGTAAGCCTGAACAGTTCTTTTCCCTCTGAGCCTCTGGCCATTAACCTGTATCCTACAGACTCCAGGACCCATTGCTCAAGGACCGGAGGAGCCGAGAGTAAACTATCTTGGAGTCCCCAGTCAGGAAGATGGAGAGCTGAAGTCTGTGCAAGACTCAGCCTCACAACTGCCACATCTCTCCTTACCCTCCTTAGGCTCCAGAAAAATAAGAAAATA
This sequence comes from Pteropus medius, assembly GCF_902729225.1. Taxonomy (NCBI): domain Eukaryota; kingdom Metazoa; phylum Chordata; class Mammalia; order Chiroptera; family Pteropodidae; genus Pteropus; species Pteropus medius. Next base: position 7,816,795 of record NW_024354500.1, on the reverse strand, counting down.
ATACTTGAGGTACATAACTATGGAAAAACCTCATTAAGTGGCACTGAATGACTCAAGTTCTGTAAATTCCACTTCGGGGAATGCAGATTTAATTTTAAGATCATCTTCTGATTTATATTTATGTTTTAAATGTACTGTATATATATCATACAATGCATTCTACCTTGTGTAGTATCCAATGATTTAGGTGAGCCACTGCATTGATATATTGTTGTAAAAGATGTTAAGTATCAGGATTTATTTAATAAATGGGGCTATCTAGTCGCTCAGACTGGTTTTTAACTCATATGAATCAATTGCATAAATGTAAAAATTGTAGCTTGCTTTTCTTATTCTTACACATTTGATTCCTCAATATTTCATTTAGCTTAGAAACCCTTCAATATATCATGATTTAACTCTTTTATCTAATTCAAATATATTCTGTTAAGGTTGGCTAACTGCTGTAACAAATATCTCCAAATATCAGTGGCTTAATCTACTAAAAATTTATTTCTAGCTCATATAAGTTTAAATCTATAATTCCTGGTTGGGAAGCTCTCCTACTTAGCTCTTCTTCAAGTGACTCAGGAATTAAAAAAGCTCCTTTCATTTTGTTTTGCCACCATCTTCAATGTGTTGTTTTCAGCGTTATTGCAAGTGGGAATAGAGTTTGTAAAAGGCATAGCAGATTACCTCCACCAGCAAATAAAAACATCACTTCTGCTCACATTCCATTGTCCAGAACCAATTCATAAGGAGTCTAGGAAATGTAGTCCCTGGCTGGACAGCTGCTTCTGAGAAATAATCATTTACTTTGAAAGGGGAACAGAATTCTTTGGTGTATAAGTAGCCATCTTTTATACCAATGTGCTGGTCTTTTTTACTGGTCAATTAAGTGTAACTACCCTCATATAATTCATTTCTCACTTTACAAACACCTATGTACAAAATGTTATGTCTTCGTATTGTAAGGTGTGGATGAGACCTCCCTCCATATAGGAAACAGTTGTATCATAATTGCCGTGCGATCAAATAAAAATGGGATTAAGCCATCTAAGTTCATACATTTGTTAGGGAATTAAGCATATTTGATTTACTCAGAGTCATCCACCCATGTAGCAAATTGTTCATTTGAGAAAGATGGAACAGAAGACGATTAGCAAAGAACAAGAATATGCATGTCTTATTGGCTTCATGAATGCTATCATAACAGTTTAAAATTACTTCAGGCTGCTGGCAACAGGCATGTGAAACTTTTTTCCCCTAAAAAAAAAAACAAAAAAAACAGTGTTTGCCTCGGAATTATTACACAATCACCAAATGTATGTGTCACTTTTACTTATTTGCTTGTAAGGGAAACTAAAGTTGTAAGATTTGGACCTATTTATTAGCTTAAAGTAAATTTCTGCCTAGGAGGGCACCATTGGTTATATCCAGCATCCAACAGCTACAAATGGAGCGTATTGAGGGATTAAAAAAAGATCTTATGAAAGATCACGGTACCCCGTTGGAGTCATGAAACACAATTCACAACTTTATAATGCTTCATTTATCTGTTACTAGTTGAGATTGGGCTGTTGTTCTATCTAAGGAAAGAGTCAAAATAATTAATACTTACCATCTTTTAAGTCCTAATTTTCAAAAAAGTTGTATTTCATGGTGTCCATGTTGCCATAATTTGCTAAAGTTCAGCATATTATGGCCATAGGTCAAATCTAGCCCACTTTTGTTTTTGTAAATAAAGTTTTATTAAAGAGCACAGCCATACTCATTTGTTTACATAGTGCCTGTGGCTATTTTCACACTGCACTGGCAGAGTTGAGAAGTTGTCACAGAGACAACCCAATATATTTACTCTCTTTTCCTTTACAGCAAAAGTTTTCTAACCCCTTCACTAGACTTAAAATTAACATAACTTGGTTTGAGAGTAACTCTGGTCCTAGTTAGGATTTACTTAATCTCTCTGGCCCACAGTTACATCACTCTCATAGTGGAGATAATAAAATTACCTAATGAGGAAGTTAAAATAAAGTAGATTTTAAATTAAATTATCTCAGGCAAGTTACTAAATTTTTCTTCTAGTTAGCTATCTAGCTTCTTTAGACCAATACTTTTCAAACTTATGCATAAGAATCATATGAGGAATCTATTAAAATTCAAAGATCCACCCTCATTCCCTAGATTCTGATTTAGTTGGTCTGGGGAGGTGCACATTTAAGAACAAGCACCCCCAATCATGATGTAAGTGGCCTACACTTTAAGCAACTCAGACCCTTGTGGCAAGTTGTCTTTTGGTCCCTAGAAATAGTTTCTCTGGCAGTTCTAGATATGCTTTTTGCCTTGCCTACTTAATAGGAGAGCTTGGAACCAGTAGGGGAATGCCCAGTGGGCATTAATCATCAGCATTCCGAACTTGTGCAGAGAGATCCAGGCAGTGGGCTTATCCCATAAATCAAATCATTCACTGCCTGACCTCACCTATAGAGCCATCTGCGGCTTTGCTTCCAGATAGAAATAATGATAGGAAAGAAAGTTGGCCCTGGGGCTTTAGCAAATGTGACTGGTTTACATTGGAGCACAGTATGCCTCTTGATTCTAAGAGAGAACAAATTAAAACTAAAATTAGCATAAGGCCCTGTGTTTGCTGTCTAATATCAAGGTAAAAATTAATAGCAGGAGGAGTTACCATGAGAGGAAGAACCTAAGTCCTGGTGCTTTATAGGCTCTTTAAGAACGGATACTTATTTAATTGTTCATAATTTCCTTAATCTCCAGAATGTATTATCCTGGGTTACATGATACTTAATGAATGGCTTGCTCACTGAAGCCTTTGTTTTTCTCCATTTGCTATTCAAAAATTTAGTAAAGAGCTGCAAACCCAGTAATGAATAATACCAAAGTCCTTGACACCTGTTGGGTTTTTAAACAACATGAAAAAAAAGTGAGACTCCCTCCACAAACCCCCCAAACCAAAAATATAAAAATAAATTGAAACTTGAAGGAAGAATTGAAGACTCTCACCCACAATACTTGAGTGGAGCTGTGTTGCTGCTGTTAAGACCACTGTTTTAAAACAGGATCAGGTGCCTTTAAACATTTTTCATCTGCTATCCTGCTGAACTAAAATCTGGATGTTTGATTGGATGTAAGCCAGGATATTTTGTACTTTGAAATGTAAGTAAATACTTTATCATCCAATGAAGAACTTGTAGCTAATTAGACATCGTCCTGTTGGGAGACATCTAGGGAAACTGATTTCAAAAACATTTCAAAAACCCTATATAAGATTGTCAAAGGATTCCTTTAAATAGTGACTTCCCTTAGATTCAGGATATTTAATGCATGATTAGAATTACTAAAATTTAAACTATACCCTCTTTTCAGAAGCCTGTCATTGCTAGGAAGTTAAGAATACGATTGTGGAACACATCCTCAAAAGGCTGTGAAATAAACAGCCATATTCTATTGTTATTAAAATCATAGCTCTAGATCATTCCTTTTTCCCCCCTCTGAAGTATGTAACCAGTCTGATTTATCTCTAGATAGCACAGATTTTTTTCCTTTCTATTACTAATTTCTTAAGAAAAGGCCATTTTGAAGAAAGCTTTATCTTCAAAATTTGATTATTTTTTTAGACTATTGGTGTTTTTTTTTAATTGAGATATAATTGACATGTAACATACTAGTTTCAGGTGTACAACATAGTGATTTAATATAGATATATATTACAGAGTGATCATCACAAAGTCTAGTTAACATCCATCACCACACATAGAATATTTTTATAATAATATTATTTTGACATATCCAAAACCAATTGTCTTGATGCTCAGTGCATTTCTGTTTTTTTAAATCTTAAATTTAGTGGTTCACATTATTCCTTTGGCATTTAAAGACTCAAAAACACTAATACTGTGCTTATAATTGATTGTATTAAAAGAGACCATGTTTTTGTGCATTTAAAAATAGAACATAAAATACTGTATCAGGTTTTGCCCCAGGGCTTCTGTGCAGTTTCTTATTATGTCCCTCTTTCTCTAAGCCTTTTGAAATTGCCTTAATGTCAGGGACATTTACTTTGAGAGTAAGAGAATAAATCACAAGAGACTTTTAATGTTTGTTCTGAATTTACTAGCCAATTAAACTGAATGGAAATTAGAGTTCCAGTTATATAAGGTATCCTTGTTAGTGTTAATGAAAGCTGTATATGAAGTGGAGAGAAAACGTATTCCCCAAATCAGTAAGCGAATAGAAGCCATGATGGATTTTGTATGAAAAAAGTGAACTAAGAGGCTGTTAGGGTATTTAAGTGAGGGGGAAAATGTTATGTTCTAGTGCTAAATCTAGAAGGAAAAACCAAGTATTGATTGTAATCTACTATGATATCATAAATCCACAGCACTGCTGGCTTGGCCCCACAGAATAAATGGCATTCATTAAAGTTTGAGTGTATTGTTGCCCTAGGATCAGGGAAGCAAAATATTTTACTGTTCTCTGCAAAGCCTAATCTCTCCACCTGAAAAATAATTTAAGAAAAATAATTTTAAGATTGGTGACTCTTGTCCTTCCTATTTTTTTGTCTTTTCCTCTCCGATCAGCATTAAGTAATGTAGCTTAAAACCCCAGGCCTCCACATTCAAACCTACTGAATTACCTCTCTTGGAAATGGACAATAAAGATGCCCTTTAGGGGAAGTCTGTTTCATGAGAGACTGACAGGCTTTAAAAGAGGAGAGTGCAGACCTGGCTGCCAGGAAGGCCTGGGTTCTGGTTTCATGTCTGACAGCAGCCTTTGTGCCCTCTGCCAAGTCACTTTTCTACTTCTGTGGCTTTTTTTTTTCCCCTTTTCTTTTAGAAAGGTGACCACAGATGGGTCCCTTGCTCTCATGGATTTGAGTCACAGAAACATTTTTGTAGCTTACCAAAGTATTATAAGGCAAATACCTTTATAACCGCTGCATTGGTCAGGAAGGAGAACTTTGCCACTGACCCTAGAAGCTCTTCCTTGTGTCGCATCTCAATATAACGTCCTCCCTTCTTAAAAAGTAACTGTAGACAGTGCTCACTTTGCATGGTGCTGAGGTACTATAAAGATATCAGTGCATGCTGAAACCATGATAAGCTATCTTAATAATCAGTGGGGAAAATTGCAATTGTTCTGGGACCTTTAAACATTTGGTCAATACATTAAAAAAACTGTTACTATATAAGGAAATGAAAAAAATAGTAAAATTTAGTACATTGTAATTCAAACCATTAGCAACAATGAAGATTAAAGTTTTATTTCTTTGTAAAAATTTATCAAGAGCAGTTTGAACAGTATTTGCCTTTTTCCTATCCTGTACTTTATGCTGCAGAACAAGCATCTTTTCTATGCCTCGAATTTTCAGACTCCTTTTGAAGTTTGGATCAGTTTTCAACATTTTGTCCTTTGTGCTTTCAATGTTGTAAAGTATCTCCAAGAGTTCTTTAATATGAAGTTTTTTTAAAATTATTTTTTAATTTAGTTTCAAGTATACAATACATTGGTTAGACATCTTTATAGTTCATAAAACGATCCCCCCAGTTGCTCCCTCTCTCCCCTGACCCTCCACCTGGCCAATGTATTAATGCTAACTGCATTCCCTATGCTCCCCATCCCCATGACCATCCCTCAGCTACTAATTTGTACTTTTTTAGCCCTTCACCCCATTGTCCCAGCCCCCCTAACCCACTTCTCCTCTGTCCGTCACCAAATTGTCCACTATATTTGTGAGTCTGTTTTTGATCAGTTTGTTCTTTTTATTCCTTAGATTCCGCATATAAGTGAAATTATATAGTGTTTATCTTTCTCTATCTGATGTAAATACCTTCCAGGTCCATCAAAGCAATATCTTTTTCTATCCTCTTCCTTTTTATATGTAAGGGTCTTGTTTTCTTATCTTTTCAGCCACTCTATCTTTTGGTTGGAGCACTTATTCTTTTCCATTTAAGGTATTTATTGATAGAAATGTAGTTGTTACCATTCCTTATTCCTGTTTTTGATACGTTTTTTTTCTTCTTAAAGAAGTTCCTCCAACATTTCCGGTAATATTGGCTTGGTGGTGATAAATTCCTTTAACTTATTTTTGTCTGGGAAGCTCTTTATCTGTCCTTCAACTCTAAATGATAGCTTTGCTGGATAAAGTATTCTTGGTTGTAGATCCTGAGTCTTCATTCTATCGAATATTTTTTGCCAAGTCCTTCTGTCCTGCATAGTTTCTTTTGAGAAATCAGCTGCCAAACTTATGGGTGCTCCCTTATAAGTAACTATCTGTTTTTCTCTTGCTGCTTTTAATATGTTTACTTTGTATTTAACCTTTGGCATTTTAATTATGATGTGTCTTGGTGTGGGCCTCTTTGGATCTCTGATTTTTGGAATTTTCTGAGCTTCCTGGGGTTTTATGTCCATTTCTTTCACCAGGTTAGGAAAGTTTTCCATCATTATTTCTTCAAACAGCTGTTCAACATCTTGATTTTCTTCAGTTATGCTGATCAGATGAATATTTGGAGCCTTAATAGTGTCCCATATCCTCCTTAAATTATTTTTATAGTCTTGGCATATTTTTTTTTGTCATTCTGATTGAATGTCCTGATTGGCTTTCCTGTCCTCTAGATAGGGCATTTGATCCTCTTCTTTATTCACTTTGTTTATTCTATTTAATATACTTCTCATCTCAGATAATGTGTTCTTCATTTCAGACTGGTTCCCTTTTATAATTTCCATTTCCATTTTTATGTTTTTTAACTCTGTTGAAATTCTCATTGAATTTATCTACACTTCTCAAAAGTTCATTGAGCATCTTTATAAACAGTGTTTTGAACTCTATTAGATTACTTGACTCCATTATATCTGGATCTCTGTACTGTTCTCTCATATGGTTTCTGCTTCTTTGTCTTCCCATTTCAGCTGCCTTTCTGTGTCTGTTTCTATGTACGAAGCAAAGCTCCTAAGTCTCCCAGTCTTCTTAGTATGGATTTGTGAAGTAGGCGTCTGGTAACACAGTCTGAGAGGGGTTCAGCCGCAGGCCAAACTTAGTCCAAGCCTCTACCCTTCCAGGGCCACCTGTTAATATTCAACAAGCAATCTACAGATGCTGTGTTTATAGCTACCTCAAAAGGCCACACCAGAAACCAAGGCTGCCTCCAGTGTGAGTCTCAGCAAGGAGCACCTGACTCGCTGAGGATACACCGGGATGTGGCTTGGGTGGGGCCACAAGTTGGGGGAGGCAGGGTTTCAGGGAATCCTATGGGCGCAGCGACCTCTATTGTCCAATTTGATGATGTCACAGCTATGGCGGCGCTGTGTCCGTGCACTGGAAGCGGGGAGGGCTTAAAAGAGACCAGTGGATACTGCCGGCATGAGTCTCCCCTCGGCCCTCACTCCGACAATGTCTCCCTGTAAGTCCCTGGTGCTCCCTGCACGCAGCCGAATCAGCACTTGTGCTCAGAGCAAGCAGGTCCGTCCGTCTCTGTGAAAACCCGCTTGCAGATGCAGCCCCTTTGAGAGGCTTCTGCTGCTGCCTCTGTCTCACTCAGCTGCTAGGGACTGGGCAGCCCCGCCTCCTCCCCCTGGACTACCTTCTGCTGTTGCAGGGTGTTTTCTTGGACTTCTCCCTAGTTGTATCTAGAGAGAAGTTCCTCTAGATCTCAGGTGATTTTTTCCTTGCTGCTACTCCTTGTTTCCGTCACAACTTTGATTTGGTTGCCAGAGGGACAAACAGAGCTTCTATCATCTATACCATTTTTTTTCTCCTCTAATGTAAAGTTTTTGCCGGCCTCATCTCTTCATCCTTTTCATTTCAACCACTTTCCCTCATGTATGTAAATAAGTTCCCTTCGTTAAATTCCTCTGGCTGTACATCTAGTGTCTTCAAATGGTAGCATGTCAGCATTCCCTTGGTCAGCTATTTCTTCTATAACCCCATTCATTCCATCCAAATTTTATTTCCAATTTTACCACTTTTCATTTCTTTGCTGCACTTTCTTCTCTGTTGGCCAGTTTCCTCTTTCAGTTGTTCATTTTCGTAAAATACGATGTGGATTTATCACTGGGAGACAAAGAGGCAACACAAACACACAGTTTGTGTGTGTGTGTATGTGTGTGAACTGAGTAACAGATGAGGAGGGCCAATCACTGACAGACTTGAAAGAAGTGATGTGATTGCTCTCTGATTATGATGGACATCTGTTAATTACATAGTGATTTGTAGTCTGAAGAGCTATCATTGAGGTTTGTACCTTATGCAGTTTCTCAAAATTAGTATACTATGGTAAGTGAGATTTGAACCATGTTTTTAGAGGACTGGTGAATTTAACTAAACTGTAAGAGCTGAAATTGTATGTACTAGAGCCATGTAAAGTGAAGGCTGCCTATATTTTTTCTAACTTGGATAGTAATCACTTCCTTGTACATTGTTATAGATCTGTTACCCAAGAGCGCATCTTTAGACACCATGGTTTAGGGTTGTTTCTTCAAATGTTTTTGTTACGTCTTCTAAGTCTTTTTTTTTTTTTTTTTTTTAATCTCTGGTTTTTTCTTTTGTATTAGTTTGCCAGGGCTGCCATAACAAAGTATCACAGAATGGGTGGCTTAAACAACAGAAATTTATTTTCGCACAGTTCCGCAGGCTGGAAGTCCCAGGTCAAGGTATTGGCAGGTTTGGTTTCTCCTGAGGTCTCTTGCAGATGGCCGCCTTCTCTCTGCGTCATCACGTGGTTTTTCCTCTGTGTGCTCACATTCCTGATGTGTCTCTTATAAGGACACCAATCATATTGGATTAGGGCCTACCTTACCAGCCTCGTTTAAACATAATTACCTCTTTAAAGGTCCTGTCTCCAAATGTAGTTATATTCCTAGATACTAAGGGTTAGAGCTTCAACATAAGAATTTGTGGGGGGGACACAATTCAGTTTATAACAGTTTCCATCCCTTTCTTTCCTTTACTGCTTATCTATCAAAATAGTTAGGCTGTTTGACCATTAGTCACATAAAACATAAGCCATAAGTCTTTTTATTAAAGAGTCAGGATCATTCATGAAGGATACTATTAAAGATTAGGCCCAGATTATGTTGGGTAAAATTATGTCCCAGTTACTGAGGCTTTATAACAAATGACCCCAAAACTGGACAGCATAAAACAACAGTACTTATCTATTATCTCTCACAGTCTGTTGGTCAGGAATTAGAGAATGACCCAGCTGAGAGGTTCTGACTCCGGTCTCTTAATGAGATTGTAGTCAGATGCAAGCTAGGGCTATGGCCATCTGAAAGCTTGACCGAGGAAGGAGGATTTACTTCTAAGATGTCTCACTCACATGGTTGGCATGTTGGCGATGGCTTATTGAATGTCCTCATGGCATGGCTGCTGTTTTCCCTTGAGTCAGTAATACAGGAGGCCAAGATGGAAGCTGCAATGCATTGTCTCTTCCACTGTGTTCTATTGGTCACACCGACCCAGCCTTGATTCACTGCAGAAAGGGACTCCACAAGGGCATGAATACTAAGAGGTATAGATTAATGGGAACCATCTTGGAGATTAGCTGCCATAAATTGGTTTAGTAAAAGGTGTCCTACTTTTGGGAAACCTGTTTGCAAGTCTCTAGCTTCAAATGCTTGCTTACCTTACATGCATTGCATCAAACTTGAACATGTCAAAAAATTAAATTAACTTTCTATTTCACACTTAATGAGTTAATATTTTTAAGTGTTTTCAAGATAACCCAAAGCATTATACTAATCTATATACATACATTTATCTATTAGTAGATTTCTCTTTAGCTTTATCATTCATCTGAGATACTGGTCTTAAATTAAATGGTGGATCCTAAACTCAAAAATGTGGCAGTACGAATTTTGGCTTGTTACTAGAAAATAGTTTGACTCACAACCTAAAGTTATTAACTCTGAAGTTTTCTGAGTGAACCCTAATAAATTAATTGAACTGATTTTTCTCAGTTTTTTTAGTCTGTTATATGAAAAGAAGATTTCTAATTAATCTGTTTTAATGGTGAAACTAATAAATGAAAATTATGGGGAAAAACTGGTGATGATTTTGGGCTATAACTTTATGGAGGAGTTGAAAGTATCTGAAACTCCACTCATGGACTATGGTCTTGCCTAGTTCTTGGCCTGTGATGTGCCCTGGGGTTCAGCACCATGGGCAGCTACTTCTGCTGCCCACCTTGGGTTGGGCCTGCACTTTGAATTGAAAAGAGTGGTGGCAGAGCAACCAAGGCAATCTGGGAGGGTGTGCACTCCTGAGACTGTAGGTGCCTTGTGTCCTGGTGGTTCACAGAGTTCATCCTCATTTGTCTTTCTTTTTCCCAATAGCCTCTGTTCTTTCAAATTACCATGTCTTTAAGTTCATCCCCTCAGTTTCCATAAATCCAGCAATAAGTCCGATGAGCCTCAAGTTAACGAAAAGCTCCTGCTTCAGAGGACCGGACCCTACAGTGTCCATTCTTGGTTCAATCCTCCAGCCACTACTTCCACTTCCACTAAGGATCATTTATCTATACTTGTAAGGTTTTTATTTAAACATGGTGACAACTATAAGCAGAGGTGTTAAGCTTCATCTTTACTTCTTTCCATAAATATTTACTCTGCTTAATTGTTATGGACAAAGAAAGCCGACAATAGTATTTCAAATGTTTCTCCAATGATGTTGTTACTGTTAATTGATTAAGTATTATCCTTGAGCTTAGGGAGCTTACATTCTAGGAAATAAAACATTTTACTTTTGATTTAAATACCTCACTTATTTTGGGGCAGTCTTTTAGAAATTGTCCTATTGGGACTCTTCCTCAGATTTTCAAAGTGAGGGTGTACACGGCCTTTTCCTAGAGCACAGCAGAAAGAGGACTAATGAGACCTGAAAAATCACAATTACAGAGGCAGGAAACTTGCCTCACAGTGATCCATTTGGAATACTAATGTAGTTATCATCAATGAATGACAAATTTAGTTTTCCTTTTTTTAAGAGAGAGAATGTGGGCAATATTTATAAACCAAATCAACTTAGACAAGCAACTGTTAAAATCAGAGGAGCTTCGAAAATGCCTTGTAGGTTAACAAGATTTAGGAAGTATGCATTTAAAAAAACTAGTTAGGATCATCTCAGAATGAGAGACAGTGGAGAGGGGAGAGAAAGAAATGAAGTAATCTCAGAGTCATGTTATCCATCCTTGCTGGATCATACTAATGCCATATCAGTGTTCTAGAATTCACGATGTAGAGTGTTAGTTCCAGAAGACTCATATCTACTTCTGATGTTACCGAGTTTCTTGAAATTGAGATCACAGTTTCAGATATTACACATGCCTTTGTGTGAAGTAGGAGACTACTATAAATGACAGAAGTGCATGTGCTAAGGGGATGGAAGAATATATAAAGAAGGGGAAGCAAGTTAAGCAGAGTGAAGGTGATTAATAAGAAGAGTATATTAGTTGATAGACAATGGAATTGGTGTGAGATGAGATTTCTTATGACAGATTGTGAACTTGTGCTGCAGTATTACGTGCCGTTTGTAGGAAGCTATATAGTTATCCATGTGATTTAGCAGTATGAAGAAGCATGAGATTCATGGCTTTATGTTAAATCAACTTATGTCCATTGCAAAGTTGATGCTAATACTTCAGAATTTAAATTTTTTTAGAGGTTCACATTCACTTGTAATAACTCAATATTATTTATTAAATAAAGATGTGTGTGTGTGTGTGTGTCGTGTGTGTGTGTGTGTGTGACGTGCTGTTGCGTTGGCTCTGATTCATGGTGACACCATGAATGAGTGATGTCCACAATGTCCTGTCCTCTATAGCCCTGCTCAGCTCCTGTAGACTTATGCCTATGGCATCTATTATGGAGTTATTCTACCTCCTGTTTGGTCTTCCTCTCTTCCTGCTCCCTTCTATTTTTCCCAGCATTATTATTTTTTCCAAAGAGCTTTGCCTTCTTATGATGTGCCCGAAGTAGGACAGCTTCAGTTTTGTCATTTTTGCCTCCAGGGATGTTTCAGATTTAATTTATGATCCACTTGTTAGACTTTCTTGTGATCTGTAGATGTTTTTGATAGATTCGTAAATTCATTTACGAATGTTTTAGAGCCATTCACAAAATATGCTCAGCATAAAGTCTTTCAACGTGTGGGAAATAGGACTAGAAGAGGGAAGAACATCCATCCTTTGCAAGACTAGCTTCTATTTATAGCTATAGCTTCTAACTTTATTGCAGTGCTTTGTGAACTCACCAGATCTCCCTACTTAACATTAGCAATAAACTGGGAGTTGTGTACTTCCAGAACTTTCTGGGGCTTTTAGTGTAATAGACTGGATGCCTTTTCCCCCCATATCTTCAAAGGGTTAAAAGTTACATACTGTCAAACCTATTCCAGAATGGTTAGGAAGACGAGAAAAAGAAATGGATCATTTTTCTCTTATCTATCTATCTATCTATCTATCTATCTATCTATCTATCTATCTATCTCTTTTTAAAAACAATATTTTCTTCTCTGTTCAGAGAATTTGGATAATTCTGAAGTGTCAACCACTCGATGTGATTTATTTTTCCATTTATTGTGCTGAGTGCTTGGCCCTTTCAATATGGAGACTCATGCCTTTTAACATCTCAGAAATTTTCTTCTGTCATTTCTTTGGATAATTCTCCTCTCTTCTTTCTCTATTTTCTCTTTTAAAACTTCTGATACTCAGATATTGGACCTATTGGATTGAGCCTCTTTTTAAACTTTTCTGTCTTTCTTTGTCTTTTGGTTCTACTTCTGGGGAAATTTTTAAAAAAGATTTTTACTAAAATATAGGAAACATATAATATTATATTAGTTTCAGGTATACACCATAGTTATTTAACATTTATATACCTAAAGAAGTGATCACCATGATAAGTTTAGCAACCACCTGACATCGTACGCTATCACAGTATTATTGACTATATTCCTTATATATCCCCATGACTTACTTGTTTTATACCTGGAAATTTGAATCTCTTATTTCCTATCACCTCCCCCACCTCCAACTTTTAAAACTTTCTCAATTACAGTTAACATTCAGTACTCTTTTATATTAGTTTCAGGTGCACAGCCTAGTCCTAGGAGATTACCTTATTCCTTCTCTTGAATTTTTAAAGATGCTGCCAATCACTTTATTTCCAAGAACTCCCTTATGTCCTCTGATCATCCCACTATAACTTGTTCTATAATAGTTTCTTTAATCTGAAGATAGTAATTCAACTGTTGTCTTTTTTAAGTTCTTATCAGTTACCAGTTTTACTTCAGTTTACTCCAGGGTTATTTCTTTTTATTTACCATGGTCTCTCTTTTTTATTTTGGAAACTTGCCTTGAATGTCTGGTGATGCTTGGTTTTCTGTTCATGTTTAAGACTAAAAGGCAGTTGGAGGCTCTATGAGCATAATTATGGTGTATACGAAAGTCTCATCTTAGGAATTGTTCATATTCCCTAGAGAAGAAGCTTATAATGTCAAAAATAAAAAAAGCAAGACAAATGAATCTATACAATATGATATTAGTTTTACAAATTGAAGAAGCAAAAGATATATGGCTTGTGGATATATAGGTAAGTGGCAAAACCATCATAAAGGCAAAGGAAGCTAAACACAAAATGCAAATAGAGCTTACACTTTGGGGATGTCATTGGGTGGAGCATAAAGAGTTTCACTGTTATTGGTTACATTTTAGTTTTTAAATTGGGAAGTGAATTTTAGTTTTTAAATTAGGAAGTGAGTTTTATTACTATCTTCATAACTTCCATATATAATATATCGCATAGTATTTTATTTATGTAAAATATTCATAATGAAAATGAGAAAATTTGGAGGAGATTCCCTGCACTCTGTACTGTGAGAGTAGATGTTTGACTGACAGTGCTCTGTGCCTGCAGTAGGGTAGTGACTTCTAATCAATACCCATCCTTTCAGCTCAGTATGTAATTTGAAAAAAGCCAGGACCAAATGAATCGACATAAACAGATGGGGTTATGCATAATTCTTTTGGAAACATTCTTGGTACCGTGTTCTCTGAAGTCCTGATATACCCTGGCCATAGATTCTTCCAGACACCATTCAGTCTTTCCAGAGATGTGTAAGAGACTTCCACGAATCAGTCTTGTATTACCTGCTGGCCTGAAGATGGTTCCTTTGCCTTCTGCAAGGTGCCCCGCGCACTTTTGTACCACCTTTACTGCTATCACTTACACCTCTCTGCCAGCCATGATGGGTCAAAACTGTTCAGCTGCACAGGAAATAAAGGCAGAAAGAGAAACCCCAGTGGAGTAAGAGAGCTGCTGGTGAGAAAGCACGGTATTGTGGTTAGTGCTTATTGGTTGAGAGCTCGTGGGAGGAGCACGGCCAGGAGATGTGCATCTTCGCTCAGCTCACTGTTCAGTACCGGCACTGATTCACGTGTATGCACGTGTGGGGGTGGCGGGGGAAGGGTATGTAGTTTTTAATATTAATATGTTTGAGACAGACAGCATCATAACGAATCGTTGCGTGTGAGGCACTGATAACCAGGTACAACTGTGGACTTTAATTTTCTCCCCAGTTTGTATTTGTGTCCACCCCAGTACCAAGAGGTTTCAAATCTCAAACCTCTGCAGGGTTTTGCAGAGCAAAATTGCCCCTTTCTGCAAGTGTCCGCTTCTATAAACACCAAGCTGAAGCTTCTTCTCCTACCCCTGATACAGCGAGTTGCCACTTCTCCGCTGGTTTTCCATCTTCCTCAACTATTGAAATCACTCCTCTGCTTTTGGCCACTCTCATGTTCTGTTCCTTAATGCGGCTTATCTTTATGCCTTTTCTCTCATATTAGCAGTGTCTTTGGTGGGAGAGGAGATAGGGGAGGTGTTTAATAAGCTTTCTTTCTTTAATCAGAAACTATTAACACTATGAGGCATCTTGTTCCACCCATCTTTTTTTTTTCCAGCATTATTGAGCTATAATTGACAAAATTGTAAGATATTTAAAGTGTACAACATGACATTTTTATATACATACATTGTGGAAGGATTCCCTCCTGAGTCAACACATCCATCACTTCACACCTTTTTCTGCATGTATGAGAACATTTAAGTTCCACGCTTTCAGCAAATTTCAATTATATGATACTTGTACAGTATAATCAACTATTGTTGCCATGTTGTACATTAGATGCTCGCCCCTTATCCATTCTGTAACTGTATCCTTTTACCAGCTTCTCACTATTTCCTCCACCCCACAGTCCCTGGCAATCACTTTTCTACGCTCTGTTTCTATGAGTTAAGCTATTTTTTCTTAAAAGTGCACATATAAGATCATGTAGTATTTATTTTTGTCTGATTTGTCACTTAGCCTAATGCCCTCCAGGTTCATTCATGTTGTTGTAAATTATAGACTTCCTTATTTTTTTTAAAGCTGAATAAAATTCCATTGTGTATATATCTATACAAATATACAGATATATATCACATTTTCTTTGTCCATTGATCTGTTGTTGGACACTTAGATTGTTTCCACACCTTGGTTATTGTGAATAATGCTGCAGTGAACATGGGACTACAAATCTCTTTTAGATGATTTCATTTCCTTTGGATTTATATATCCAGAAATGGGATTGCTGGGTCATAGTTTTTTTCCTCTTATTGTAAGATATTTATAAATTTCCTAATATATATATATATATATGTGTGTGTGTGTGTGTGTGTGTAGTGTGTATACTTTTAAAGCAAAACATTAGCAGTTTGTAACTTGTTTTTTCCACTGTTTTTTTTTTGGAGCATTTTTCATGCTATAACATTTTATAAAAGCATGATTTTTTAAATAACTGCAAAATATTTTATCATTTGGATATATCATAATTTTACTGGATTCCTTTTATTGGACATTCAGGAAGCATCTGGTGTGTCATTTTAAAAAATAACACTGAACTGGATTTCGTTAACCAATGGTACCAAAAAAATTTTTTTTAATAAATAAAAAATAACACTGAAACTTTACTGTCTATAAATGTTTTGTATTCTATCTAATTAATTTTTTAAGATAGATTATCAGACATTAAATTACTGGGTGAAAGATGAGCTTTTCAAAGGATCATATCATACTTGACAAGTAATTATATCTTAACACAGAATTTCACCAAATTGGAGATTCTATGACTTTTTCATTATGTAGAAACCAGATACAGAGAATATTTTGATGGTTGCCAAATAGGAGGGAGTTGAGGGTCTAGGTGAAAAAGGGGAGAAGGGATTAGGATGTACAAATTGCCAGGTATAGAACCAGTCATGGGAATGTAAAGTATAGCATAGAAAATATAGTCAATAATATTGTAATAACTATGTGTAGAGTCAGGTGGGTGCTGGACTTATCAGGGAGATCACTTCCTAAGTTATATGAATGTCTAATCACTATGTTATTTACCTGAAACAGATATATTGTATGTCAACTGTAATTGAAAAATAAAAACAAATGATTAAAAAAGGATATATAGAATTTTCAGATAATTTTATTTTAGAAAAAAGGAAAAAAGAAACTTGACTCTTATTTTTGGGCTTGGCTTAAAATAGCTTTTTTTCTTTTAAATTTATTTTAATTTTATTTCTCAAGAATTGTATATATCTATGGTGTACAGCATGATGATTCAATATACATAGTGAAATGAATACTATAGTCAGGCTAATTAATGTATCATCCCCTCACATACCTTTTTTGTGTGTGATGAGAGCACTTGAAATGACTCAACGTATTTCCAGTATTCAGTACCACATCGTTAACTATAGTTACCATGCCAAGCATTAGATTTCTAGCTTATTCACCCTACATAACTGCAACTCTGTACCTTTGACAAACATCCCCCGCAACCTACTGCCCCCAGTAAACACCATTCTACCCTCTGCTTCTGTGAGTTTGACTTTTTTAGATTCTATGAGTTAGACTTTTTTAGATCATATGGTATTTGTTTTTCTGTGCCTGGCTTATTTCACTTAGCATAATGTCCTGTAGGTTCATCTATGTTATTGCAAATGACAGGATTTCCTTCTTTTCTAAGACTCAATAATATTCCATGATATATTTATATTCATACATTGATGGAAACTTAGGTCGATTCCATATGTTGACTTGTGAATAATGCTGCAATGAAAATAGGAATGCAGATGCCTCTTTGAGGATACCGATATACTGATTTCATTTCTTTTGGATGTATACCCAGAAATGGAATGGCTGCATCAGATGGTAGTTCTGTTTTTAATTTTTTGAGGAAACTCCATACTGTTTTCCAAATAGCTGTATCAATTTACATCCCTACCAACGATGTACAAGAGTTCCCTTTTCCCCACATCCTTGCCAACACTTGTTATCTTTTGTCCTTCTGATAATAGCCATTCTAACTGGTGTGAGATGATAGCTCATTGTGGTTTTGAGTTGCATGTCCCTGATGATCAGTGATGTTTGAACATCTTTTCTTATATCTGTTGGCCATTTGTATGTTTTCTTTTGAGAAATGTTTATTCAGGTCCTTTGCCCATTTTTTAATTGGGTTATTTGTTTTCTTGCTACTGAGCTGTTTGAATTCCTTATATATTTTGGATGGTTTGCAAATATTTTCTTCCATTTTGTAGGTTGTTTATTCACTTTGTCGATTGTTTCCTTTGCTGTGCAGACAAGCTTTTTAATTTGATGCAATTCTACTTGTTTTTGTTTTTCGCTTTTGTTGCCTGTACCTTTGGGGTCAGACCAATGTCAAGAAGCTTTTCCCCTATGCTTGTTTCTAGTTGTTTTACAGTTTCAATTCCTGCATTCAAGTCTTTAAGTCTGCTGCATGTGGGTAATCAGTTTTCCTAGCATCATTTATTGAGGAGCTGTCCTTTTCCATTGTGTATTCTTGCACCTCCGTTGAAGAGTAACTGACTGTAAATGCATGGATTCATTTCGGGGCTCTTTATCTGTTCTATTGGTCTATAAGTCTGATGCCAGTACCACGCTGTTTTAATTACTATAGTTTTGTAGTATATTTTGAAACCACGTAGTGTGATGCCTTCAGCTTTGTTCTTTTTACTCAGGATTGCTTTGACTATTTGAGGTCTTTTGTGATTCCAATGAATTTTAGGATTCTTTATTGTTAAATTTTTATTATTGAAGGAGATCATACTAACTAGTCTCATTACTGGGAAACGCAGTCTTTTGTTAGGTTCACTTTTAGAAAACAAAGATAATGTATATCTCTGTACTGGAAATATGGATTAATCTAACTTGTCAGGTGTAAAACCACAACCCCTCAGTAAGAGAGTCTTGCCTTTAATAAGATTTGTGGTAACAGAATAAAATATTCCTTTATGAACTATAACTATTATCGGTCCCTGAAGTTAAAAAGCTGTCATTGTTCTTTAATAAGATAATTTCATCACTCGTGGTGATATTTTATCCAGTAGTCTAAATACCTGTTTCTACTGGCAGGAACTTCAGGTTTTTGTTTGTTTTTTTTTTTAACCCGATCAAGTGGCTAATTTTAGAACAACAGATAACTAGAACTTACTTTATACTGATTAGTAATATTTTTTCCTTTGAGATACAGAAAACACTTCTTTAGTCCCTTGCAACTTGATCGTTTGTGAACTCTTGCAGAAATCTCGATGCGCCTTAGATGGTTTAGATGGTTCAGAGTGTTATCTACAAGCACTTACATCTGTCAGGCTTTTGTGTGGAGGCCAGTACAGGAATGTCACATGATACACAGGAAAAGATCCTGTGATCTTGCCTATTCATATGTGACACACCATAGTTTGTCAAGAGTCTTTTGTATTTTAATAACACATTTCCAAGAACTTGCATTTCTTCTATCTAAACTACTTTGTAACTTTCTTAGTGGAAAAATAGTATACATTTCTGTTTGTAAGGGAAATAGAAAACACTTTATTTTATACTGGATTGAGTTAAATTTTAATATGTCTAAATAGACCTGAGGAGTTATTTGTGTGGGACCTACCTTAGCTTTTAGGATCAGGAGAGAAATTCTCAGGGAATTGTCATGGGGCAGGAAGGGAGCAGGAGAGTGTTGCCAGTTGCAACGTGAGAAGTTGATAATGCTGTGTGTTTGTGTGTGTTGAGTGGAGGGAGATTGGTGACAGAGGAGGAAATAGATGACTTTTCAGATAATCTGAGTAAAAACCTGAACAGAAAGGGACACCTGGTGGGAAAGGAGAGAACTTTCAGCTTTACCACCTGTCTCCTTGATTTGCCCTGAAAAGTCTGGCCCACAAAGCTCTTTAGTTTAAGAATTTGTAGTGCATATAATAATAAATTACCTGACATCTTGCTTTAAATTATTTTTAAAATGTGAATCTTTGCAAAGTAGTTAAGCGATCAGACTCTGGAGCGGGGCTAGTTTAGGACAAATCCTGGTTCAATGACATACTAGCTGTGTGACCTTGGGCAAGCTAATGAACCTCTCTGTGCCTTCATTTCCTCATATTCAAAATGGAGTTAATAATAGAATCTACCTCATTGAGTTGTTAAGGTAAAGTACTTAACCAGCAAAATTAATACACAGTTATAGTAGAAAAGTAGATAATATAGAAGTTAGCAGAAGGCGAACATCTCCAATCCTTCGCCTTTAGGTAATCACTACTAATATATTGGTACATATCATTATATATATTTTTTTAATACAACATTGAGATCACACTCTTCATGCTATTTTGTAACTTGTCCCCCTTAATATATCATAAGCATTTTCCCATGCTACTCAGTTTTCAGCATCACTATATCTAAAAGACAGAACTGTATTGAGTGGGATGGGTATATTTCAGTTTATTAAACTGTTCCCATAGCATTGAAACTTTAGATGCCTTCCGGTTTTTCACTTTTACATGTAATGCATCAATAGACATTTTTGTATGTTAATCTTACTCCTGAAGTTACTTTCCTTGAAGAGAAACAAGATTGCTGAGTTCAAAGGTGTTTATTTATATTTTTAAGGCTTTTGACACATAGTGCCAAATTGTCCTCCAGAAGTCTTGCTAGCAATATATGAGTTTGTTTTCTTGTCCTCCTGTAAGTATTGATTATTCTAATTTTTTATATTCAATTCGAAAGGCTAAAAAATTATATCTTCATTGTTTTATTGTTTGATTATGAAGGATGAAAATTTGTATGTAAGTTTTTAGCTCTTGTATTTTTTTGCCCCTGTGTTTCAAATGCCTGTGAATTTCTTATGTACTTTTTTGAAGTATTTGCCTTCTTGTAATACATAAATTTGTAAGAGCTCTTTAGATAGCAAAGCTATTGATTGGCTACATTAAGATTTTTTCTCCAAGGGGTAAAGTTTCAAAAATTTGTAATGAATCTAATACTCTTAGGTTGGTCAACTGAGCATCATTCACGAGGTCTCTAAAAGAAAAACTACAAACCAGTTGATATTTATAATATTATAGTATACAAGGTATATTATTTATAGACACAATAGGGAAGTCTCTTTTCCTTAGTTTATCAGCTACTCAGTTGGTGAGTTGACTTACAGTCTGTAGTTCGTTTTGTGGGTGCAATATACTTTATATATTCTAATTAGATATTATTAATCCTGTTTTGTGATTATGCCTATGATCTTGATTAATTCCTCAACTATTTACTGGACAGTGTCTTAGTGTTTAAACTCTTACAGTCAGCCACACTGTTTATGCCCTGTAATGATCAAGGACTCCCTATGTAGATAGATCAAAAGTCAAGATGGAAGGCCCACAGATTTTTGTGATCCTGCAGCTGAGCTCATAATGTTTAGTATCCAAATGACATGAAAGGTGGTATTCTTAGAAGATTGGAACCATTGCAAAAGATTTATGCTTCACTGATTCTCTTTGAAGAGTATCACAAGAACTTACTCTGTGAAGGGCGGATCATTGTTGCCGGGGCCTCCTGCACATATAACTAACTCCTGAATGCATCTTATGTTGAGGGAATTACTCATCTGTGTAGCATTTTGAGGCTTGAGCCTGAAGCATATAGTTTTGTAAAACCTGGAGGTGAAGTGAATTCCCTTAGAATGATGTTTGAAACTTTATTTGTACCTTCAAACACATTTTGGAATGTAAAACAGTCGTAAAAATTTCTGTTACACTGACAGCGTTCCTAAGGCAGTGTGTCGTCTATCATTCCACCTTCTTTACTTACCAAGCTGCCCCCACTCCAAGTATCTGCCCCCGCCCCCCCCGCCCCCCCCTGCTCTGAGGGGTCTATGTTTAACTTCGGGTCTTACAGGTGATTTTTTTTTCTTTTGTAGTTTTCTCTCTCACTCTAAAGAGATTTCCGAAGTTCTGGTCAGGGAGTCTAAAATTTCACATTTCACTTGAGTGATAATGATGAAATATTCTGTCTTACTTATAATCTTGTATTTGAAAGGGAGAACAGACTATGGAGAAATATGTGAAATTTGCATAAATCAAGAGAGCAAAAATTGAATTCTTACCTAATATTATTTATAAATATATAGATGTCATTTACTTAGGCATGGTAAAGATGCTCTTTTTTGATGGTCGAACATGGAGGTTTGCTTAGAGTTAAATTTTTTATTTTAATATTTCTAAGCAGCTGCGACTTTCTTCAGCTAACCTAAGTGCTTTTATAGTACTTCTCTGGCCACTTAATCGGTATTTGGAATTTTTAGCATTATTCTGATAAATTTCTAAGGCACATCACTTTGTGAAAAATTTGAATTACAAACTGGGTTCTTCTTGAGTCTCCCTTCTTAGCTTCTCCTTGCCCCACCTCCATCCCTTCAACTCCTCCACCCTCCATTTCTGGGTCTGTTGAAATTTTTGCCTCATGAGTAGTAATTATTATGAGACTTGACTTATAAATTCAGCCCTTTCTAAATGAGGCACTGAAGTTATGTCAGGTTTTGGATTTTCTTTAGTACTTTTCGTTATCACCTCCTCAGTTTCCTGTATCTAGCACAAAAGTAATTAGCAGAAAGAGAAGAGGAAATACCTGTTTATAAAAAGTGATATTTGAGTAAAATTCTTAATGCAAAATGATTGATAGCCTGATTTCACGTAATCAGCTCAACCTCGTCTGGAGTAGGTTTCCTGAGGTCCCAGATGTCAGATGTTTTATACTGTATAAACTCTACCATGATGCTTTCCATGTCACGCTTTACTTCTGTTGCCACCATTTAAATTCATAACTTTAGCTCATAACTGTCACATTAGCTTTCTCACTGGGCTTTCCCTGCCTCCATGGTCAAGTTCCTTCTCTCTGCAAGTCCAACAAGCAGCTACTGGATTAGTATGTCCCGAGCACCTTTAGGAGTAGGTCAATGCACTGCTCAGGCCTCCTAAAATTCCTGCTGAGTTCTGGTCAAAGTCCTTACCCCATTCAAGCCTCTTTACCATAAACTCCAGATTAATTTTCCAGGCTCGCAGTTAGCTTTCCTTTGACCCCCAGATTATGCCCTGTTGACTTGAGTAGCCTACAGGATTCGAGCCTGGGGAGGACTTTCCTTACCACTCACCTATGTGCAGAGAAGTCCCGCCTACCTTGGAAGTGACACCATCTCCCCCAGCATTCCTTTCCAGGTCCCTCCTGTTGGCAGTGTAGCTCCTGTGTCACTCATCTGGAATTATTTTTACATTTGTAGACCCTTATCTCTCTTGCCTGAGGGTAGGAACCAACTCCTCTCTTCCTGGATCCCATCAGTGTATTCCAGCTGCATGGCTTGCAGTCAGGGCTCAGTCTTTCATCCCTTTGTTTTTTTCCCCTTCCCTTAACGTTCTCAGTTCTTCTATTGTAAAACAGCAAGCACCCAAACTCTCTTTACCTAAATTCCCTTCCTGCTACAGCCATATCTCTCTTCTTTGCTCTGTGAACTTTTTATTTTTTTAAATGAAAGTGAATAGCATTCTTGATTTTCCTGATAAACTCATTGGAGAAAAATGCGAATAATATGGAATTCGAAGAGGGTAAAAATCATCTAAAATATCATCACTGAGAGATAAATCATCTTTTACTAAATATGCTGTCCTGTTTCACAGGCATACACACTCTTGTGCATGATACATAATTTTATATCGGTGAACTCATGCAATACATGCTGTTCTAGAAAAAATCAACCATGTATTGGGGACATCTTTAAAAATACTTTAAAAAAATCAACAATGTATTGGGGACATCTTTTCAAGTCAGTTCATGTTAATCCTCATCATTACTGTAAAGTATTCCATTGAATCAAAAATTATTTAATTTACTCTCTTTTGATGAGCATACCCATTCTTTCCTGTTTTTTTTTTTTTTTGCTCACATAACTAACACTATAGATGTATTAGTTGGGGTTATCTAGAGGAACAGAACCAAGAAGAGACATACACACACACATACAGAGATTGATTGTAAAGAATCCACTCACGTTATTATAGAGGCTGAGAAGTTCCAAGATCTGCCATCAAAGGCCTGAGACCGGGAGAACCGATGGTACAAGTTCCAGTCTGAGTCTGAAGGCAGGAGAGGACTGATATCCCTGCCTGAAAATCCTCAGGCAGAGAGCAAATTCTCTTTTACTCAGCCTTTTGATCTTTTCAAGTCTTTACCTGATTGGATGAAGCCTGCCCACACTAGGGAGGGTAATCTGCTTTACTCAGTCTACTGATCTAGATGTTAAGCATACCCAGAAATATCTTCACAGACACACCCAGAATAAAGTTTAACCAAATATCTGGGTAACTTGTTGCATAGTTAAGTCGACACATAGAATTAACCATCACAATAATGAACATTTTTTTTTATAGCTCTCCTAAACTCTCCCCTCTCCCTGTTAACTCTAGGATAAATTCCTAGATGTGAAATTGCTGGGTCAAATATATGTGTATTCTAAGTGCTGTTATTGCCCATTTGCCCATCAGAAATGTAAAGTTGTGTAACAGAGTGAAATACTAGCCTCTCTGGCTTCGTCTTGTTCAAGCCTGCTATCTTCCCATGGCCTTCAGGCGAATAGCCTCTCCTTCGTCTTACATATAGATGTGCTAATCATTAGAGGAATTGTGCTTTAAGCCTGAGTTTTATAAAAATAGCCTCTTACCAGAAGGTGGCTCTCCCAAAGAGATAAGGGAAGTATGTAATGTTTATCAAAGATTTGCAGGACCCTCCTGACTAGACCCACATCAACTAGGGTCAACAGACTAAGCACAGTCTTCCTTGGACTTCTGCTGGTGCCTAGATGTCTGCGGTGTCAATCACCTTTTGCCCTTCCCATTTCCCAGTCCCTTGACATAAAAGGAGCTTGAACTCTTTACTTTCTTAAGATGGATTTGAGAATTAGGTCTCCCATCTTCTCAGTTGGTACTTTCTCAATTAATAAACCTTTTCTTACTTCAAACTCTGATATTTTGTGTTTTGGCCTTTTGAAGATCAGGTTCACGGACTGCACCAGGAACAACTGTCCCCAGGTAAAGTTGTGAGTGGCTTTTTCACTATCTTTACCAACATGGACATTGTCAAATCATCCTAATATTTACCAGTTTTATGGTTTAAAAATATCTTTTTTTTTGCATTTTTTTTAAGTCCGAGGTTGGATATCATTTTGTAAGTTAATGTTCATTTGTGTGTGTGTGTTAGTCTTAAGTTAGACTGACTACTATTTACTGCGTTCTTCTAGGAGCCTGTGCCCAAATAATTCCAGCCCTATAATGGAATTTATAATTTAGTTTGTGCATGGAACTGCCTAATCAGATCCTTGGTCCATTTTACTATTTGAGTGTTTGTCTTTATTCATTTGTAAGAACTTTAAAAAAATTTTGCATGGTACAATTTCTATCACAATTTTTCTTTAAATTTTTTGACTTTTATGATTGAGTTGAAAAGGTCTCTACTTCTAAAATTGTAAAAATATTAATCCATATTTTCTTTTGCTATTCTATGGTTTTATTTTTTATACTTACCTTTTATTTTTATATAGTTATATATACTATCACATCTATGTATTTTATATTTATATTTATTTTTATAATTTCTAATAGATAACAACCCCTTTGTTTTTCTTACTTTCCAAGTGTTTCTGTCTGTTCTTCCATGCTTGCATTGCTGACGATCTTTAAAATCTTTTTCTTAAGTTAAAAAAATTCTCATACTTTAATTGAGATTATATTGAATATATGGATTATTGGGTGGAGAATCAATATAATGCTGAATCATTCATTCTTTCAAAGAAATTTATGAAGTGCTTGCTGTGTACCAACCAATTTCTAGTTACAAGACCCACACAAATCTCTGCTGTTGAGAAAGCTTACATTCTAGAACTGTGCTATCTAATATGGTAGCCATTGGCCACAAGGGATTATTGAGCTTTTAAATGTTACCAGTGCTGCATATTGATGTGATAATGTTTCAGACATATTGAATAAATACATAATTAAAATAAATACATAATTAAAATTAATTTCACTTGTTCTTTTTAATAAGTTTAAGTTACATATGTGGCTCACATTGTATTTCTGTTTGGCAGCTCTGATCTAAAGTGTGTTTGGGGCAATGTGTGTTAGAGGAGAGGCTGACTATGCACAAGATAAATAAGTAACATAAAATACTAGATAGCCAAAAGTACTAAGGAGGAAAAGCTAAAGAGGAAAGGGAATATAAATACTTCTGTGTGTTTACTGTAAGGTGGTCAGAAAGGCCTCAGTGAGGAGGCTCTTGGGTAAAGTGCTGGTTGAAGAGGAAGCAAGCCATGTGAATGCCTGGGGAAAGAGCACAGCAGGCAGAGGGAACAGCAAGTGGAAAGGACCCGAGGTAAGCACATGCTGGCATTTTCGAAGAAAAGCAGGAGGAGAGGCCACTGTGGTTAGAGGGGTACAGAGTAGGAGATGAGTTCAGAGAGGTCTGGAATTTAGAAGAGAGATCCAGGCTGGAAAGTCAAATGCTGGAGTTATGAGGACTCGAAAGTAATTGAAGCCACAAGATGGCATGAGACACCTAGGGAGTGTGTACAGATAGACAGGAGGTCCAACGCCTGAGTCCTCAGACTACTTAATGTTACTGGTGGGGACATGAAGAAGGAGCAAGCAAAAGAGTGTGGGAAGGAGTGGCCAGAAAGGTAGGAAGAAAGCTAGGAGGGAGGGAGGGAGAGAGGGAGAGAGATGAGAAGAGAGAGAGAGAGAGAGACAGACAGACAGACAGACAGACTGTGTGTGTGTGTGTGTGTGTGTGTGTGTGTGTGTGTTTTCCTGGAAGCCAAGCAAAGTTAAGCAAAAAGGATCCACTTCCTCAAATGCTGTTCAGTTGAAGACTGAGAACTGGCCTTGAAGTTAGCAATTTGCAGATCACCAGTGACCTTGATAAGAGCAGTTGTGGAGTAACAGTAAAAGCCTGATTGGAATGGATTCAACAAAGAAGAGGAGAGAAATTGGAGACATCGGTATAGACACCTCCTTTAAGGAGTCCTCCTGAGAACAAGACTTGTCTTCCTGTTTAAGTCTTCTTTTACATGCATTCCTTAGTAGTTTTTACAGTTTTCTCCACATAGGGCCTATGTTTTTAAAAATGTATTCCTAGGTGTGTTGTACTTTTTAAAAAATTGTTATTCTGAGTAGCATAATATATATATCATATTTTCTAACAGATTTTTTAATGGTGTATTCAAAGATCATTCATTTTAGTATTAATGTGTAAATGGCCACCATATTAGTTTTCTAGGATTGATGTAACAAAGTACCACAAACTGGGTGGCTTAAACAACAGAAATGTATTATCTCATAGTTTTGTACCCTAGAAGTCCAAGATTAAGGTGTCGGCAGGCTTGGTTCTTTCTGAGGGTTGTGAGGGAAAATCTTTTCTATGACTCTTCTAGCTTTTGGTAGTTTGCTGGCAATCTTTGGCATTTTCTGCATCATATCAGAGAGAATAAGGTTGAGCTAAGGACCCTTTATAGTCAACTGCAAGCATTTATTTGCAATGCCTCACTGAATGACTGGAAATACTATTTAAACCAATAAGCCAAGGATAATATCCAATCACTTTTTAAAAAGACCAGCAATAACATACTGCAAGACATATGGTTCCTTAAAGAGCTAGTTTTATAGGTGAATCACCTTTTTCTGCACCTTCATCTTCACATGGTGTTCTCGCTATGTGTCTGTCTCTGTGTCTAAATTTCTTTTTTATAAGGACACCAGTCTCGTTAGGCTAGGGCCCACCCAAATGACCTCATCTTAATTTGACTACATCTGCCAAGATCTTATTTCCAAATAAGGTCACATTCTGAGGTGCTGAGGCTTAGGACTTCATAATGTCTTTTTTGGGGGGATACAGTTCAACCTTTACTAAGAACCTTGTAAGCTCCTTAGTCATTTCAAACAGTTTGTTTTTGACTTTCTTGGGTCTTTGAGGTGTACAATATGTAAATTCTAATGATGAAACGTTATTTTTTTGTTTCGTAAAATGCGTAACTTGAATTTCACGTTCTTGCCTAGTTTCATTTTACTTTAATTCCATGAAAGATCAGACTACTCTCACTATTTCTATTTCTCATCTCCTGGGTCTTTCCCACCCACTGAAACCACTTTGCTTAGGCCACTAATCACGGGTCTGGGTTGTGGTAAGCTTATCGTTCTTTTTGGCAGAACTAGTAACCTACCCTGAATAATAACCTTATCTTACATATAGGGAATTAGATTAAAAAGATGAGAGGAAGAGTCCTAAAATTTAGAGTTAAATGACCTTTTGAAGAACCCTCACAAATGGCAGTTGAATGATCAGAGAGGAGGTGGTTCTTACAATGGTTGTCTCCTAAGCCTTTAGGAGCTTCCAGTGCCTTTAAAACAAAAAATCTTTTTATTATGGAAGACTTAAAACAGAGATGAAAGTAGACAACATAATATCATGCACCCTCATGTATCTGTAACCCAATTTCAATAATTATCAACTAATGGTCAATTTTGTTTCATCTATATCTTCAAACACTCCCTGCCCCATTTTATCTGTAACTGTTTTAGTGTGTAGCTTTAAAAGATAAGGACTTATTAAAATAACCAAACTACCAGTATTGCACCTAAAAAAATAATGATTCCTTAATAACATCAAGTATAGTTAGTGTTCAAATTTTCAATATCTGTAAGATTTTAAAAATATTTTATTTTGAATAAGGATCCAAATAAGGTCCACATATTAGATTGGTCAGTGTGACTTTCAAGTCTCTTCTTATTGTTACCTGACTTTATTCTAGCTCTCTCTTTCCTTGTGAACTATATTTTGATGAAACCAGGTTCTTTGTCCTGTAGAGTTTTATAGCATTTGGATTTTGCTGGTTGTATCCCTGTGGTGTCATTTATCATGTTTCTATATCCCCAGTACTTCTTGATGTCTTTGATAGTTGGGTCTTAAATTGATAGTTGGGTCCTAAAGCTTGGTCATATTTAGATTCAATTTATTTTGACATGACTACTTCATAAGTGGTGTATGTCCCTTTATCAGGAGGTAAAAAGATAAACAACCCACAGTCTGGTTGTTTATCTTTTTTAGCAGCCATTGATATTTAATGTCTAGATCTGTTAATCGATTAGGCCTTGCTAAATGGATTGTATCATTCCTTCTTTCTTTATTAGCTAAAATGTAAAGAGAAACTTTATCTCATCTGCTATTTGGTTACTAGTGGCATAGTTTGTAGTAAGATAGGCAGGAAAAATCTTAGTTCTTTTTTTTGTCAATTAGTTTTTATAGAAACTTTCTTACAGTAAAGCTAGTTTCACCCAAAAGACTCTATTGCACAGTGCCTATTGGAATAGCTTCTTGGAAGACCATTCTTTCAAGTAAATGTATGGAGGTTTGCGCAGGATCCCAGAGATAATGGGTTAGCCAGGAGGCCATGTAGTTCCACCTGTTTTTTTCCAAATGAAGAATATCCTTCTCCCCCTGCAGCCTAGCCCTTCCTTTCTCCCTTTCATCTCCACATAGATACATATAAATGCATATATGTATATGCACATGTTTATTAAAGTTCCAGAGCAACCCCAGACAGTCAAATTCTGGATAACTATGATTCTGCCCAGAGGTAGTGAATTCATTGTAGGTGCCTGAGGGGTGAAGGAGACCCAGGGAGAAGCAAGTTGTTACTGAAGGTTATTGCTCTTCCCAGGTGTTCCCTTGTCTTTGGCAGTAGTTCTGCTCCCCTGTGTACCTGTCAGAAACGTGCTGTGTGTCCTTTACCATGACCCCCTCCAAGATAGCCTTGCTAGGTGTGTTAAGCGCATTGCCTGTGGGTCCTCCCAGAAAACTTCAGATAGGTGCTGATACGCACCTGGCTCCAGGTTATAAAGTGGGGGATAATAATGCCACCGCCATCACAGTGTCTCTCTCGTCAGGTCTTCCTGTCTGGTGGCCTCTCTTTAGCTGTGCTGTGAGAGGCTTCCTATGCAAGTCTAGGCGAATCATGTCATTTAATGCTGCCTGCCCCATTGTTTCCCTCTGAAGACCGGAGAAAGTCATTCAGTCCCCTGCTCCCACATCTGCTGATTGCTCAGGACAACTTGCTGTATCTGTGCCTCCACCCTGTGAGAGGTTCCCGCACATGCCTGGCGAGGAAGATCCCCAGAGGAAGAGAGGCCATTGTCTGCTCCCCGACCTCCCATCCGTCCCCAAAGTCACTGGCCTGGCTCTGTTGTCATCGTGTACTGCGTATACTTCTTTGTATTTAATGGTTTCTTTAAATAAGACATTATTAGGTTTTTTCCTAACTTAGAATTCTAAATTTCAAATTTATGCATAGTATAAGTTTTTCCTCCCTTGCCTATGCCTCTTATTTATGTAATCATTTCTGTAGGTCTAGAGAATTTACTGAAAACATGCATTTGTGATCTCTTTAAAACCTTTTACTTTAAAGGTGTTGCTTCTTGGTTTTTCTTTCCTTTTTAAATCTCATCTTTATTTTACCCTTCTAGAGTTGTCTGATTTTAATTCTCACCAGAAAGTTTCTGTGTACTAAACAAGCGTAGCAATGTCATTTTGTAAAGTAACATCTCACATTACCAAAGCAAATGGCTTTTTACAATTTTATTTTCTAAGCAACTGTCAGTCCAGTTAATGGCGAAGCTAGAGGCTTAAAAATTGACAACTTGTAATGCTGGAGAGGAGGGGCATGCAGGAGGGTAATGCTCATGTGTCAGGCTTCTCCAAGTAGCCACATTGTGATACTGCACAACTCACCCAACTTCCTTTAATCTTTTTTGTTCACATCTCTGAAGCTGTCATTAGCTTGAGATAAAGAAAAAATGTTCAGAATGTACAGTGGTCCACAAATAGCTATCGTCAGAGTTCGTAAAGATATTTTTTATCTGAGGAATTCTAATATGAATAACTTTTAGAATTTTCTTCTTTTTTAATTTGAAAAATTGTTTACTAGTGTTACATTAAATATAGTCTAGAAGCAAACCTAGGGTTAATTTCATTTTGGCTTGAAATTATTTGTGCTTTTCCTCTGGCTCTTTTACAGCCTACACTAAGGAGATCTGACTTAACTTGTGTTCTTGACCTGATCAGAATTTTTCTACTTTGAGTGAAACAAAGAGAGTGCAAAATGAGAAATTTGTCTTATTTATAAGTTGTCAGCAACAATCCCAAACCTCTCTAGATGCATGGAAATACAATTTTTTTTAGCAATCCAACTTTAGGAGGCCAACATAAGATCTGGACATTTCCTATTTAAGCAAAAATATTAAAGCTATGCACATATGGCTTTCATTCTATGACTATTTTCAAATTAAGGGTTACCATATTCTAAATTCCATTTGTGAAACTGGGAGCAAAAGAGAAAAATCTGAAACATCTTTATTTCAATGGAATCTGTATGTTAGCATCTGCACTGGCATGTATATGATTGGAACATGTAGAGTTGAATCAGCACCTTTGTTTCTGGTCAGTTGCCAGAAATAAAGACATCAAAGGAAATTATAAACTGGGCAACAAATCAAAGCTGAATGAGTTTTTCATTTAGTAGTTTTCTAGGTCGCTGTCTTTGCAGCTCATCAAAATTTAACTGTCCCTCCCACAACCCCCTTTGAGAAAGGGCCACCCCTAAGTAGACTGGTTGCTCGTTCTTGTTACCTTTCCATTTGTACATGTGTGGAATTGTTTTTGTAGGACAAATTCCCAGATGTGGAAATACTCAGTCAAAGAGAGTGAACATTTATAGGTTTAACAGACACTGCCAAATTGTCCTCTAGAAAGGTTGTACCCATGTGCACTTCTGCTAACAGTGAAACTGAAACCAACCATTGGGCTGTAATGAAGTACTGTGGGGTTGTTTGTGGGGAGCCAGGCAGGCCTGATATGTTGCCAGCCATATTCTAGTCAAGAAGTTGATTCATGGAACGGTGATAAGCTCTTTTAGACAGTGTAAAATAATGTACAGATAGTCTTGGAAAAGAACATTTTCATAAAGACTGAAATGAAAATGCTGTATAGTTAAAGAATCATTTAAAAATAATGCATAATCGTACCCTTAAGAAATTTTTATTTTTACAAACTACCGTCTATATATATATATATATATATATATATATATATATTTTTTTTTTATCAGTTCCAGTTAGTATGTGTGTATTTTCATATTTTACTTTTTTCAGTTTTCACATAAGTGTGTCATAAGCTGAGTCCTGTTTCTACATACCTTTAATAATGGTCATTTCATTATTTTACTATAATCTGCTAATTTAGTCTTTAGTATTGATTATTTAATGTACAACCGAACACTTATATTGCGTGTTCTTAACTGATAAGATTTATTGGTTTGTTCTGGTTATAAGAGTAATACAGTTCATTATTTTTTAAAAATTGGAAAATACAACAAAATAGGAAGACACGCAACTCTTCCTATAACCTCTTAATGAACTCTGTGAGCATTATGATAACTTTCCTTACTCTTTTCCTAATTTTTCTTGTTTTACAGTTCGTACCTGTACTATTTGTGTAAAACATATTCATTTTTACATTTCTAAACCTTTTAAAAACATCATTTTTCCTTTTTAAAAAAATGAAAGCTTTTTTTCTGATTGTAAAAGTAGTTTGAAATTATTACAGAAAATTGGGAAATAATTCCAAACATTCATAATTGCAAACACCAGAGGCAAATACTACTTTGGTTTATGATGCTCGCTTTTTAAAAAAAATATTTGAGAAATTATACCATCGGTGTTTTTTTTTTTAAATCATTTTCTTTAATATACAAGAAACACATAAGACACAAAGAAAGCCCAAGAAAGCACTCAGTTCCAGAGTTGGTAGTTTAGGGGGAGTCGAAGAAAATGAGCTTTTCCAGTTTCCCAGGGAAAGAAGGGATGAGAGGACATGGACTAGACCGTGGGTGAACCCAGGGCTGGGGCCACACACAGCCTAGTTCCCTATCAAGACAAAGTGCTGGTTTTCCTTGTCATGGTCTTGGCCTTGCTTTCATACTCGTCCAGTTCTCAGAAGTCATCCAGTTCCCAGAATGGCCCCTTCCTTTAGTTCCCTACCATTTTCACCTAGAGGAGAAGGTTGCTTACCCTGTCCTGGTGTCAGAGTCTAGGGGAGGGAGTTGTCATCCTGCAGGATGGTGAGGGGAGAGCTCCCTAGTACCTTGCTGTTTGGTTTCCGTCTGTTGCACTTAGAACCTGAAGATCTGGTCCTAACTGGGTCTCTCAAGGGCTTGTTTGAGCCCCACCTGGCCATAGGCATTCCTGTTTCCTCCTTGAAATACACCTGCTTGGAAGGGAGCTCAGTCTGACTCCAATGAGGCATCTGGTCCTCGAGGGAAAACTGGGTGCTTAGAGGCAAGTCCAATTCAGAAGATGAAGGCACCTCTAGGGGAAGAACAGGCTCTGGGGAAGGTTCGATTTGGGGGCTTCAGTCTCAAATACTTCATTCAGCTGTTTCACCAGTGGGCTTGGGGGCTCTCTGCTGCTTGTCTTCATAGGTGTCAGTGCAATGCCAAGGGTAGAAAGGCAGGGATCTGAGCCCTGGGCCTGATTAGCACCCTCCAGCTGCTCCCCTGCTGGTAGGTTTGGCTGTGGAGAGCCCTCCACCGGGATGGGAGTGAGCAGGGTGCCCGCTCTTAGGGGAGCACAGGGCTGCGGGCCGCCACTCAAGCCAGATGCTTGTTGTGTGGCGGAAGCTGCGAGGTGGAGTGACCGAGAGGCTCTTGGCTGAGCCCATCTTAACCAGGAGGAATAGGGTAGGGCAGGGCAAGGAGGGGATGCCAGGCCCCGACTCCACCTTTGGGTGCACAGTAGCTTCTACCATCAGTGGTTCTTAATTTGGGAGTAGTCATGGACCCTTTTAAAAACCTTTAAAAATTCAAATTAGCAACTCTTGCAGTATATATAAATATATCTAACTCCCCCCCGCTAAACAGTATAAAATTATAAAAAAATATTATAAAATAGGCATTTACTTATCATCGTGAACTCTCATAAATTTCTAAATTGTTATGGGTTGAACTGTGCCTCTCCTCCAGCAATTAGGATGTGGAAGTCCTAACTCCCATTACTTCAGATTGTGACCTTATTTGGAAATAAGGTCTCTACAGAGGTAATCAAGTTAAAACAAAGCCTTTAAGGTGGCCCTAATCCAAATGTCGGCATTTTTATAGGAAGAGGAGATTTGGAGACAGATGCACATAGAAGGACTTGCTGTGGAGGCATTGAGAAGAGAGCCATCTACAAGTCAAGGAGAGAGCCCTGGAATGGGTCCTGCCCTCATAGCTCTCAGAAGGAACCGATCCTGCTGACACCGTATGTCAGACTTCGAACTTTCAGAACTGTTTCTGTGGTTTAAGTCACCTGGTTTGTGGTACTTGATTATGGCTGTCCTAGTAAACAAAAGCATTGATTGTATAAGCTTATCACATCATGCAGATGTTTGGATGAGTATTTACTTTGTGCCAGGCACTGCGCTAGTCGTTGGGAATACTAAGTCAGCAAAGTCAAGTTTCCTGCCTTTAAGGTTCTTAGATTGGCGCACGTGTATAGAACCCTGGGGTCATGCTGTGATGGGCGATGCATAGGGCATCATGGGAGCCCAGAGCTGGGCCAGTGGTGAGAGCAGACTTCCCAAGAGAAGTACCACTTGAGCTGAGTGTTGAAGAACCAGTAAGAGCCTACTTAACTATTGTTGAACATTGGGGTGTTTTCAGTTTCCTGTGTTTTGAGATTATTTCTTTAGGCTAGGTTTCCAGTAATGCATTACTGAGACAAGAACGTGAATCTTGAAACATTATTTTTAAGGCAGTGTAATATTCTACCAGATGGAGGTTTTCTGGTTTATTGACTCATCCTCTTTTATTGGCTAGAACTCTCCCTGTTCTGCTTCCAGTGTTCTGATATAAATAATGGTGTAGTGTATGTCTTTTTGTATAAATATTTTTTCCTAATTAGAATTATCTCCTTAGTGATAGAGTTAGAAATAGAATTACAGTATTAAAAAGGTCAAATTGTTTTTCAGAAATGCTGATTTATATTCCCATTAATGATCAAATGAAATTTACTAAGATATCAATTTGTTTTATTGTAATCCTTTATATCCTTTGGAGTGTTTTAAAACAGTTAAACATTTCCCTCTTTTGAAGACCGAACCTTTTCTAGGAAGTAAAGTGTGGCTTTTATCATTTGGGATGGAAGAACCCTCCTCCTTAGGTTCCTTCTTCCATCTGAAATAACCTGCTGAAAGGGCATTGTTCCATCAGAGACTTGCCCACACGGTTTCTGTGCTGGTTTCTAACTAGCAAATGTGTACATTGGCCTCTGTTTGTAGTCTATTAGGTCATGTCTATCTGAAATGTAACTATCCCAGAAGATCAGCCTTCCAAGTGTGCTATTTCTGTTCTACCCCAAGCTTCCTTCAAAATGACTCCTGTATTCTCTCTGCTCTGCTAGACTCTAAATCCCACTAATGTTGGCAGCATAGCTACTGTAATAGAGTAACAAAAGGATGTAATCATGGTGACACACTGGAAATATGAGTGCCTGAAGGAAGCTGGTCAAAAGTGAAGGTGTTCTGTCTCAGTGAGAGAAAGGTTTGCTAGCATCCACTGTATTGGTGCCTTTGTGGGAGAGGGAGAAATTTCTCCTTTTTTCCCTCTTAGTTCTTCTGACTGGTCCAATAATAACCAGATTGACATGAGGCAGATTAATGGGGAAAAATAGCCAAATTTATTTTCCCTCAGCATTTTAAAAACAAAATGATGCTTAACCTTACTAACAATAAATGAAATACAAAGTAAACAAAAATGTGATTTTTCCCCTATTGAGCTCTCAAAAGTAAAAACATAAAAAGACCTATTACATCCATGTCAGTGAACAGGTAGGAGAATGAGCACCCCTGTAGGATACTGGTGGGAGTATAAGTCTGTAAACTGTTTGGAGGGTAATTTGTTAGTATTCACCAAAATTTTATATACATATATCTTATGCATTTCCTCTGCTGACTTTGGAAAAATAAGAACGTCGATAGCTGTTTTATAATAATTACGTGTCATTAGGTGTCATGGTGGTGATGGTGGTGGTGATGGTGACTTCTACTATATGAGGAGGCTTGATGAAGTCACATTCCACTAGTCTTTGTATCCAGAACAGTGCCCGGGGGCAGTGTGGGTCAAAACAAATCTCATGATTCTTTCAGGACATGGGCAGAAAGATAAACTTTCCAGGGGAAAGAGTTTTACCATTGCCCTTTCTAAGGTGGAAATAGTCACTGTAGGGGGCTGGGGGCTTCTCAGGCCCCTGCAGACACATTGGGAAGGCACTCCCTGTGAACTCCCTGCTTCCTCTGCTTCTAAGTCCTAGGCCAGCAGTGAGATTCTGCCCTATGAAATATTCATAAAATTCAATTGACCATAAAACACTTTGTAAATGTAAGAGCTGTAAGTGATCCAAATTATATCAGCAGCTTTTTGAGAAATGGAGAGAGAAAAGAAAAGGAATTTAAGGGACTGGGATCCAGGGAGCCAGCCTCGCCATTTTCAAACCGTCATAAATGGGTCATGGGTCTGCATTTTGTAATTTCAGGAATGACTAATGCTCAGACTCTTTCAGAGCACTGAGTGGCCTCATCCCAATGTGAATCAGTCTGTCTACGGTACACAGATTATGTCACTTTTAAAATCCATGTTTTTATTTCATAATCATTTTGTTTCCGGCTCTAAAAATCCTGAGAATGCACACTCAAGGTGGACTTCTCACATCAGATACTAAGGAAATCATGGAAGCCCAGGCCAGAATGGAAAGGAGCCTCTGCCAGTACCTCCTGTGCAGGTCCCCGCCCCCACCCCCGGGGCCCTGCAGGAAAGCTCCCTTGTCTACTGATTCACAGGGGCCAGTTTTTCATTGTTAGAACATTCTCCTGAGCTTATGCAGGTGTTATTTCCATCCAACCATCAATCCTTTGTTCTGTTGTCTGGAGCTCCCAGAATGTATCTACTCTTTGTACCCTCATGTATTGAGGATGGCACACTCTTCCCAACTCTGCTCAAGCCATTTCTTTCTCATAGGACAGGATTCCTAGAATTTTTGCTCTCTTGTTTATCCACCTCTTTTCTGTAGAATAGTATGCAGACCATCTATTCCTCCTCCCACCCTCAGCCCCCCTCCTCCCCACCTTGTTCCTAATTCTCTTTCTGATCGTGGATCCTCTAAGTGTCCATGTGGGGTTTTTTTGGCATCCACATCACACCATTATCTGATATTGACCTGTAAACGAACTAAAACCCCAGAGCAGTTGCTTTTTGACCTTAAGCGAAAGACGGAACCTCTATTTTTCTGCAATCCTTTTTCCTTTCCACACATTTTTTCAACCCAGACTGTGTTAAGAATTCTGATTACCTCAGTCTTATCTAAAGCATTCATCTCTCCCAGCGTGGTGGTGTCGGGTAATTTGAAAATCCAGCCTGCCGATGGCTGATGTATTTACCTAGGCTTGGGGCTTGAAGAGGGTGACAAATCCCTCATAACGAGTTTGCCAAACGTTTGCCAAACGTCTGCTGGCAGTCAGCGGATTCCGGGCTCCGTGGAGTAATGAGAAGGACAAAACTCAAGGCCTGGCTGCTCAAAGGGCGCCAGCCAGCGAGGTCAGAGGAGCTTTGGTTTGACCATTGACATGTAAATGTTGCTGCCCGAGGCTGATTCCCACCCCCTCTCCAGACCCTGCCAGCATCCCACCCAGCACACAAAGCCCTGGCTGGGGAGGGCTGCACAATCTGCCTTTGTGAGTCCCTCCAAGTCCTGGCTACAGAGGTGAGTCTCTTATCAGCTATGTTGTAAAACTGTTTTGTTTTGTACTGTGATTGTGGACTGGAAAATTCTCCCTGTCACATGCAGTGGGAGTGGTCTCTTTGGAGTGCGCTCCTGTTTTGGATGTAGACATAGGCCCTGTAAAGGTTTCTGAAATGAAAAAGAATACTAAGTGATTATTAATTTGATTTGATGTAACCTGAGAAACAGAATCATATTTGCCCACATGAATGTGCATGTACAGGATTTGATGCTAGGTTCAAAATACTTTTTGAATTTTACCTGAAATTTCTGCAGGATAATTTTATCTTTGGCATTGTGTTTTTGGGAGTCCTGCACGCATGCTCTCACTGCCCCTCTTCCCTCCCTTCCTCCCTTTCTCCCTCCCTTTTTCTCTGTCTCTAAGCTTCCTTACCTTCCTCCCTCCTTTTCCTTGTAGTGATGGTAAATTTCGTAACTCATAAAAGAAGTGCTTTTACAAGTTAGAGAAGCAATGGGGAAATTATTCAACATTAGAAGAATCATGGGGATAAACCACTAAAGAATGGATATGCTAAGTTTTTTTTCCCCCTCTGAACGGTTAGTGGAAGAGTTTCAGTAGTGCTAGTGTCCTAAATTTAACATGTGATTTGTAAATTTGTGGTGTTCTTACCACATGGTGAAGGTATATGTTATGCTTTGAACTGATTTTATTGTAAGTCCTTTAAGAATTAGCAAGAAGTTATATAAAATATAACTTTAGATTTTACATTCAGAATGAGTACTAGATTGAGTTAGAGAAGACTCTTTATTCTAAAAATATCTTGAAGTAAGAAGTTTTATTTGGTAAAATAAATATCTCATATAGGACTCACTTCTTAACTGCTTGCAGAGATAGTATTTTTAGGAAAGCATTTTCTTAATAAGATGCAAATGTTCCCAGACTTTTCTGCCCTTTCTCCCCACTCTGCCTTCCCTTCTTCTCTCTCTCTCTCTCTCTCTCTCTCTCTCTCATATAGGTACTCTTTGCAGTATGAATTTAGTACACAGTGCATCCTGAAGCCTTGAATATTGATTGATGGTTGTTAATTTAGACACTTTTTTTCTTTTAAAGTAACTATAGTAATAGAATTATGCTTTCATACCAGAATACCCATAACAAGATTTAAAAAAAAAAAAGTCTATACAATCAGTCTTAGATCTAGAAGCCATAAATCCTATCTTAAGTGTGAAGTCTATTCTTAATTTTTAAGTGTCTCATGCTCTAATGAGCATAATTAGGAAAGTTTGGCACAGAGGAAAGAATACAAAACTAAGTGTTATGAGGCGCCTAGCTCTTCAGGTGGCCTTGGGCACATGACTACTTTTGGACCCCAGTGGTGGACTTGATCATTGGTTCTCCACCAGG
This sequence comes from Pteropus medius, assembly GCF_902729225.1. Lineage (NCBI taxonomy): Eukaryota > Metazoa > Chordata > Mammalia > Chiroptera > Pteropodidae > Pteropus > Pteropus medius. The sequence goes on along the minus strand of NW_024354500.1, from coordinate 7,778,172 downwards.
GATGGCAATGTCCCTGCATCATGGGCACTTGGAAATGCTGAGAGGGAGCATTTTAAATTGTCTCAATGTATGGGGGCACTAATGGTTGAGGACCCCAGATACTAGAAACCTTGAAATGCCACCTAGCTAGCCCAGTGAATAATTTGCCCACTCCAAATGCCAGTGGCATCCCCACTGAGAAACACTGGACCAGATGATCACTAAGGTTTGTCCCACTCTATTTCTCCCTAGTTACAACTAGGGCATTGAAATCATCTATAATGATGTTGAACTGTTACACATAGGGGCTGTATCTCACATTTAGCTTTAAACTCTGTTGTTGAGAGTGAATTCAGACCCGGTAATGCTCGGCGAGGACACGGATGGCATGGCAGCTCGGATTCAGAGCTTTATTGATGGGGAATTTCCTGCTCTAAGCACAGAAACGTGCTGATATTGCTCAAAAGCAGGTGTAGAGCCAGGTGGGAGGATTTTAGTTGGTTTTGAATTTTCCTTCACGTCCTCCTTTCCTCCAAGGGAAGAAGGGGGTTTATTGTGGCCACAGGCCTAGCCTCCCGGACTGAACTGTTTGGCAGCTCTCTCAGCAGCAGCCTCATCGCATTGCCCTGCTGCTGGAACCTGTCATATCTTTTGGCAAAGGGGTCATCGCAGAGGCAGGTGCTGACCTGCACATCTGCCCACCTGTCGTCACAGGCCAGACCGGAGGCCTTTTGATGAGGCAGAAAGGAATTTGGGCTTGAATAAAGAGTCCTGGGGAGTCTGAATCCTTAAATCGTTTGGTGTGATTAAATTACTTTTTATTTGACAGTGAAGTGCTGTTAAATCAAAGTCTCACAAGAAAGCTTCTGTCTGGATTATCTTTTGGTAGAAAGCAATAGATAGGTGAGTTATTAATCCTTACCAGAAATTTGCTGTGATGCTGTACATATATGCAACTCTTAATAACTAAAGTATAACATTACCTGGAACATATTTTTAAATTGATGTGTTGTTTTCAATTATAAAATAATTTAATTAGAGAAAATACAAATAAATAAAAAAATCACTACATTTTAATATATATCCTGACAGTCTTAAAAATGTTATAAAAATGGAGTTTCAGTATATGATGTTTTTATAACCTGCTTCGTTCATGTCACACTATCTCATGAACATGGTTCAATAGCACAACTATTACATGACTATTAATTTTACATGACTACTGGTGATCCCTTTAGAGGATAGATCTGAATGGCACAGACTCTGAAGTCAGACTCTGGGTTTATACCTCTTATTAGCTGGGCAAATTATTTAATTTTTTTGTATCTTGGTTTACTCTTCTGTAAAATGGGGATAATCATAATACCCACTGCATTGATGTGCTTGGAGAATTAAATAAAATGATAGATGTTGAGTGTTTAGACTAGAGTTTGCATAAAGTAAGCACTCAATATTTGTGAGATATCATCTTGTTGGCATCAGCATCATTATGACTATACCATCTCTACTAACCAATCCCCTAGTATTAGACATTCTTGCAACTAAGTCCATTATGACATCCACATCATTTCCGAAAAGTAGAATTTCTGGGCCAAACACCAATAACAATTTGAAGCTTTGGATACATAATATTGGATTTCCTTCCAGGAAGCTTGTCTCAGTATTCACTTCTACCAACTTTTCTCAGCTGAATTAAAAAATTCTACTTGACCTCCTTCTGATGGCCCATGTGCTCTGAGACTTTCTCCTTCAATAATTGGGAATATAAACTCATTTAATATTGCTCTTGGGCAAGCATAATTAAAGAAATGAATTAGCCACAAAATGAATTCAGTAAAGCTTTTGTAGTCAAAAGAACAAGGTGGATCACCTGCCACTTGATATTTTCTGTGCTTCAGCTCCTCTCTATGGATGAAAAATTGTTTATGTGTGAGAAGATATGAATGTGTAACCCATAAGTTCTCTCTTCCTCCCAGTCTCATTTAACTTCTACATATACTAGAAAGAAGAAAATTACCTTCAGTAACGTGATAAGAAATGTACAAGAAAGTAGCTATGTAATTTGTAAAACATTGTCAGTCTCTTTATTCTGTGATATGTAAAAAACTTGTCATTGCATTTATTTTTACATTTACTATGAAGAAATTGTTGCAGGAGGCATATACAAAGGCGGATTCCATAGGGTACTTGACTTGGTAGTGAGTGCTTGGCTCAGGGGCCTCGTTCACCATGCCTGTGCTACCAATTGCTGGGTGATGACTCGGTTCTCCTACCTGTCATCTCTGTTTTAGGTGTCTGAGACCTCTCTTTACAGCCTGCCATGGCCCAGCCTGGCCTTCACGTGTATCTGGTGCAGTGTCGTTAGATGAAGCTCACTTCTGTTTTATTCCTAGCTATCCACCCATCTGCATTTGATTATAAACATGTATACAGCATTCAAACCACACAACCTAACACGGTTATGAGGGAGACATCAGATGATTCTGAATATGTTCAGTTTAGATTCCCATTGAGAGCACAACATGTGAAAATTCTCATTGAGAATCCTCAGATCTCTAAAAATAGATCTTAGGACCCCAGAACTATGCTTAGGAAAGACTGACTTTGTTTGCAGGCACTGTCCAAGGTACTTTTTGATAATTATTGACATTCTAAAAAGAAATATAGCTTATATTTTCATTATTTCTTTGGATTGAATACTTGTTTCATTTTTGCTCAAGAACGATGGCTTTCAAGCTTTGGACCCTGCCCCACAGTAAGAAGTGCATTTTATAGTAATCCGGTGTATACATATACAACTATAAATACACACAGAAGTGAAACAAGTGTTTCCCAAAATACATGCAGTGCACTTTGATATTTTCTATCTTATTCTGTTTCATTCTTTAAAATGTTGCATGTGCCCCACTAACTTATTTTCATGACCCACAAATGCACCATGACCTGCAGTTTGGAAATTGTGTTCCAGAAGTGATTTGTTGTTGAGTGTGAGCTGATAGCCTTGGTGGTGGCTTGCATCCCCTTTTTACAGAAGTGCGTTGCCTTCTTCTTGGTGCTGGGTCCAGGGCAGGCTGTCCATGCTCAGGATAACACCTCTGGAGGGATGTCAGTTCCACGGGGCTGGGCAGGAAGTGGAGGCAGAGCCCCTTGTGTTGGCTGCCTGGGCACTTGGACAGCTTTGCTTTTAAGAACTTCCATTCTTCCCTGGACTGGCTGCTGCAGCTGACAGCTCTGCCCGAGAGGGAAAGTTTAAACAAAGACGATAATTCAAATTGAGTGCCCCTGGATCATGTCTTTGTCTCTGCTCTTGACAGAACAGAAGGAAGTTGATCATTATTAAGGATGCCAGCTGCCCATGGATTGATATATCTCTAGCCAGGGTTGGCCCACTTTTAAGAAAGTAGAGAGCTGGCTCCCTGGTTGGTGTGTTTTCAAGGGGTCCAGATAAGATTTTCCTTAAAATGTCTACTCATTCCTTTGTGCCTCGAACTTTATGATTTGAAGTTCATTCTTTTAAATCTTATAAGTTTTTTGGTCTCCCAGAATTCCCAATCAATATAAAAATATCCTCAGGAAAGAAAATACCTTAAGAGTGTATCAGATGACACTTAATGGGGATTTGGACAGCCCAGAGAGCAAGAGGTGGAGGTGCAGGAGAGGGCACAGAGAGCTTAGATAGAGGACTGGGAACAAAAACAAGGAGGCTTCAGGCCTGTAGAAGTTTCTGCATCTAATGGTAATTTGAAAGCTATTTGAATTGCAGAGCTCTTTAAATATTTTTTTGAGAATTTTATGAAGACCTTTTGGCTTAGGGCAGACTTGAGTAGGGCTTAGAGATGGGGGAACTGACACCCACCAAAGGTGACTGGAACTCTTAGGATCACTTGTTCTACTCAGGGATTACATGGCCTGCATTTGTCCAATGGGCTTGTTTGTGTTTAATGAGTGCATTCTCTGTAGACAACATGACTAAAGTATCCTGCCCAAGGTTCACATTTTATTTTGTCTAGTGCCTTCCAAACACTGTGCACTTATTTAGGCACTTTTCCTTAATCTTAGTTTTCTGATTGGTCAAATCACCATAATTCGATTACATGCCAGTTAGTTTTTCCAGTTTTTGGTTATCATAAAATTTAGAGCTGAAAAAGACTTTAGCAATCACCTGGGTTAGTGTTTTTATGTGGCTACCAACTCATTACTGGGTCATTAAATCAGCTGCATCGGTGTTATTGACAGAGCATGTTGGTTGAATGGATGAGAACTCTATAAATATTTATCTTCCCCACCAAGACTTGTGCAGTACACAAATATGTGATTCCTCCTAATGAATAGCAATATACACCACAATAAATTTCATTTGGTTCAGATATAGTCATTCTTTTATTTGATGAATATCTGTTGTCAATTAAACCTATTGTTTATAGGTTCTGTGGTGGGGTTACAAAGGTGAGTAAAATACGGAACCTGCTCTCAAGATGCCGTAGTAAGGGAGACAGGCACAAGAGGTCGTGATGACAGTGTGGTGCCTGCAGGGATGAGGATACTAATTCCTCCTCCCTACCCTGCTGAGCTCTCACTGCAGGAGTTTCCCACTTTGGAAAAGCAGTGGGCCAACTGACTCTGCTGGAGTAGCTTAGCTTGGTCCAGCAGAGTGTGTCTGTGAGAGGACAGAAAGCCATCCTCTGAGATTAAGAAAACAAGCCTGTCTAGTAGATTAAATATAGTGCTCTCCACCTCCCCCAAAGGTATGTCCATGCCGTAATCCCTGGAACCTTTGACTTTGGAAAAATGGTCTTTGCAGATGTGATTAAGTGAAAGATTTTGGGGTGAAGAGATGATCCTGGATTATCTGGGTGAGCCCTAAATCTAATGGCAAGTGTCCAATAAGAATGTGGCAGGGAGAGATTTGACAGATGAAAGAAAGCTACTTAGGTAACCAGGGAGGCAGAGATGGAAGAGGCAGGGAAGGGATTCTCCCTGAGAGCTTTCAGAGGGAGCTCAGCCCTGCCAACACCTTGGTTTTGGACTTCTAGCCTCCAGAACTGTGAGAGAATAAGCTTCTTGCACAGTTGTTTTAAGCCACCAAATTTGCTGTAATTTGTTGTGGCAGCCCTAGCAGACTAATGCAGCCTGGATTTTGTTGGGCAGTAATTCCAGAAAAAAGGGCCTTTCTGAAGAGAATACAGGGGCTAGAGGCAAAGCCCCGTTTGGGAAGAAGGAAGCCAGTAATGTGGCCAGAGCACAGATTTTGTGAAAGATTGTAAGAGGAGATAGGACTAGAAAGCTTATTTCTGACTCCTTGCCTTTGTGGTGGTTTGAGTAATTCCTTGTTTATAAAGGATCATTTGATTGTTTGTCGTACTGCCTCTTAGGTAATGTCTTAACACCAGTGACCAGGCAAATGGTACAGGATGAGATTTGTTTGTTGCTCAGATGGCTACACTTTTGTGTGGATTTGGGAAGAGCGTAAACGTTCCTGATTATAGCCCACTGGGGAGAGTGATGCACACCCCACTAGAGGGTTGCTTTAGTCATTCCCCACATGTTGTTCTTGAACTTGTATTTTTCTTGGATTTTTAGTGAGAATTTTATGTCCTTGAAATTATCAGTTAATACAAAATCATTTCTGTGGCATGTAGTTAAAACATCTTTAAGACAGATGAAGAAAATCATGCTCCTCAGCGCAAAACTAGTCCATGCCACTTTCAGAGATTCGTGAGTTTGGATTCTAGAACAGACCCTCCTCACATCATGCTCTTTCTTCTAGAAGAACTGGACATTTGATACCTTTTTATTTTCTTTAACATTGAATTTACGAGTGAGTATATTTTGGGACCTAATTAAATTTTATTCCTTTGGGTTGAGAACAGCAGCTAAAGGTCTGGTGTCTACTCAGCTGTTTTTTTGACCTGCCATATCTTTACTCTCCCCTATCCCGCAAGCTTCAGGTATACTCGTATTTTATGATTTTCAGTTATTAGTTTTTATTATAAAAGGAATTCAGGCTTATTGTAACAATATTGAATTGTACAGTTTGAATATATGGCTCCTTAATACTTTAGCTAACTGCAAAACCCACTTCTCACTCACTGTGGTCTGAATGTTTGTGTCCCCCTGAAATTTATATGTTGAAACCTAATGCCCAACGTGATGGTGTTTGGGTGGTGATTGGGTCACCAGGGTGGAGCCCTCATGAGTGGCATTAATGCCCTTATATAAAAGTGTGCTCCCTTGTCCCTTCCACCACATGAGGACACAGTGAAAAGGCCCTATCTATGAACTGGGAAGCAGGCCCTCACCAGACATCATATCTGCTGCTTTGATCTTGGCTCCAGACCTGTGAGGAATAACTTTCTGTTGTTTATAAGCTACCCATTCTGTGGTGTTTTATTACAGCAGCCTGAACAGGCAAGACATACTTCTATTTCTATATTAGTTTACTGTGGCTGTTGTAACAAATTAATGCACACTGGATGGTGTAAAACAATAGAAATTTATTCTCTCATAGTTCTAGAGGCCGGAAGTCCAAACATAGGACGTCAGCAGGCTGAGGTCCCTCCAGAAGCCCGAGGAGAGAGTTCGCTCCTTAAAGAGTAGGTTGGAAGAGTAGATGGAAAATTACGAAGAGGGAGACATCAAGGGCAGGGGAGATTCTTGCTAAACTAGCAGGATTCTTGCTGAAGGCATACTGGAGTGATCAGATGTCACCTAAGGAATAGTGAAGGATGAGGAATTTGATCAAATATTGAGGGCAATCCGATATCAGAGTGGGAGTAGTCTCTCTAAATTGACTTAGTAGGATTCTTACCAAAACTTGTTAAAACTGGGGGCCAAGGTACATTTGGTTAAGGAGAAGGTCTTTGTCACAACCTCCTCTGCAGTGTTTTTAGACTAAGAAAGACCATAAAAGCAAACTCAGGTAGTGCACCTACTGAGCTGGTGCTGGTGGGGAAGCTTTAGAGCTGGATGCAGCAGCTGCCTGATTGGAACAATGGCTCCAGGTAGGGTTCTCTTCTCTCCGGCAATCACTGTATCACCTCTCCAGACCGCACTAGCAGTGTGGACATGCTGCCTTCATTAGGAGGGTCAGTTTACAGGTCACTCTGGTCCTCAGCCCCCTAGTTATAAAGCAGCACCTGCCTCTGCCTGATCATTGTTATTTGGATTCAAACTACACGGAAAATAAAACACCCATGAGAGCTGATGTTAGGAAACTCATTGCAACATCAGAGAGAATTTTAGATAAATCACTATATGGGAAGAGGAAGTTGATTGCTGGTTTTGGCCCAGACTGGAAACATTTGGCGACTGATAAGAAGCCCCATGGCCATTCTAAGGACCTGATTTGGCATGTACTCTGTGGCTGGGGGTGGAGTGAGATGAGGGCAAAGCTGGTTCAACTTCAAGACTGGGTGTGTGTGGGAGGAGAATGTGGGGGCATATTTTCTAAAGCAGGGGTGTGTGGGGGAGTCTGTCTTCAAATGCAAAATTGACCTAGTCTCTGGGTAGGACCAGGGCTGGCCCAGGTCCAGACCGGTTGCTGGACTTACCTCTGAGTAATCCCGCCCCAGCCAGACTCTGACGGGTAGTGAATAAATGGAATTGGCTCAATAATTCTACGAGTAGCTCTTGGTGATGCTTCGGGGAATGGGAGGCCCTGCTTTCATAGCGTTTTCCCTCACAGGCATACCTCAGAGATACTGCGAGTTTGGTTCCAGAACTGCTATAAAATGAATGTCGCAATAAAGAAAGCCTCACTAACCTTTTGGTTTTTCAGTGGATATAAAAGCTACATTTACATTATACTGTAGTCTATTTAAAGTGTGCAGTAGTGTTATGTCTAGAAAAATGTACATACCTTAATTTAAAGATACTTTAATGCTAAAGAATGCTAATCATCATCCGAGCTTTCAGTGAGTCATCTTTTTGCTGGCCAGAGGGTCTTGCCTTGATGTTGATGGCTGCTGACTGATCAGAGTGGGGGTGCTAAAGGCTGGGGTGGCTGTGGTAATTTCTTAAAATAAGACAACAGTGAAGATTGCCACATTGATCGACTCTTCCTTTCACAAATAATTTCTCTGTAGCATGAGATGCTGTTTGATAGCGGGTAGCGTTTTACCTGCAGTAGAACTTCTTTCAAAATTGGAGTCGTCTTCTCAAACTCTGCCACTGCTTTATCAACTAAGCTTATGTAATATTCTAAATTCTTTGTTATCATTCCAGTCATCTTCACAGCATCTTCACCAGGAGTAGATTCCATCTCAAGAAACCACTTTCTTTGCTCATCCATAAAAGGCAACTCCTCATCCGTGAAAGTTTTATTACAAGATTACAGCAACTCAGTTATCTTCAGGCTCCACGTCTAATGCTAGTTCTCTTGTAGTTACTTCTACCACTGAAGTCTTGAACCCCTCAAAGTCATCCAGGAGGGTTGGAATCAACCTCTTCCAAACTCTTGTTAATGTTGATGTTTTGATGTCTTCCGATGAATCATGAGTGTTCTTAATGGCATCTGGAATGGTGAATCTTTTTCCAGAAGGTTTTCAATTCACTTTGCCCAGGTCCATCTGGGAATCACTGTCTTCTAAGATACCTCTAGCTTTACAAAATGTCTTTCTTAATAAGACTGAAAGGAGAAATTACTCCTCGATCCATGGGCTGCAGGATGGATGTTGTGTTAGCAGGCATGGAAACAACATTCATCTTGTTGTCCATCTCCTTCCGAGCTCTTGGGTGACTGGGTGCATTGTCAATGGGCAGTAATGTTTTGAAAGGAATCTTTTTTATCTGAGCAATAGGTCTCAAGAGTGAGCTTAAAATATTCAATAAACCATGTTGTAAACAGATGTGCTGTCATCCAGGCTTTGTTGTTCCATTTATAGAGCACAGGCAGAATTGATTTAACATCATTCTTAAGGGCCTTAGGATTTTCGGAGTGGTAAATGAATATTGGCTGCAACTTAAAGTCACCAGCTGCATTATCCTCTAACAGGAGGGCCAGCCTGTCCTTTGAAGCTTTGAAGCCGGGCACTGACTTCTCTCCTGCTAGTAGAGTCCTAGATGGCATATTCTCCCAATATAAGGCTTTTTCATCTACATTGAAAATCTTTGTTTAGTGTAGCCACCCTCATTAATTATTTTAGCTAGATCTTCTGGATAACTTGCTGTAGCTTCTAAATTAGCAGTTGCTGCATCACCTTCTACTTTTATGTTTTGAAGGTGGCTTCTTTAACTTAAACCTTATGAACCAACTTCTACTAGCTTCCTCTGCAGCTTCCCCATTTCTCTCATCATTCATAGAATTGAAGAGAGTTAGCATCATGCTCTGGATTAGGCTTTGAGTTAAGGGAATGTTATGGCTGGTTTGATCTTCTATCCAGACCATTAAAACTTTCTCCATATCAGCACTAAGGCTATTTCACCTTATCATTCATGTGTTCCCTGGAATAGCACCTTTAATTTCCTTCAAGAACTTTTCCTTTGCGCTCACAACTTGGCTGTTTCACATTAGAGGCCTAGCTTTTAGTCTTTCTTGGCCTTTGACGTGTCTTCCTCACTAAACTTAATCATTACTAACTTTTGAATTAAAGTGGGAGATGCGTGACTCTTCCTTCCACTTAAACACTTAGAGTCCATTGCAGGGTTATTAACTGGCCTAATTTCAACATTGTCGAGTCTCAGGGAATAGGGAGGCCCAAGGAGAGGGAGAGAGACAGAGGGGAGGGAGAGAAACAGGGGAATGGCCCGTCAGTGGAGCACTCAGAACACACACAGCATTTATGGATTATGTTCTCTGTCTTATGTGGGCGTGGTTTACGGCACCCCAAAACAATTACAATAGTAACATCAAAGGTAACTGAGCAGCATAACAAATATTATAGTGAAAAATTCTGAAATATTGCAAGAATTACCAAAATGTGACAGACATGAAATAAACAGACGATATTGGAAAAATGGCACCGATAGGCTTGCTCAACGCAGGGTTGCCAGAAACCTTCAACTTGTAAAAACCACAATATCTGTGAAGCACAATAAAGCGAAGCGCCACGAAACGAGGTATGCCTGTGTTCTTCTGCAGGTGCGTTTTTTTACTACAGGTTGAACACCAGACCAGCCCAGTGCAGCATGCTAAGGACACTTTTTCTTTACCTCATTTAACCTTTACAACCACCTGTGAATTATAGGTATTATTTCCATTTTTTGAAGTGGCTCAAAGCCACTTCAAAAAGGTTTTCTGACTTGCCCAGATTTTCATGTCTAGTGTTTGTGGAGTCGGGATTGGAATCCAGACCTGGCTGCCGACTCTAGACCTGTGTGCAGGCTCCAGGGACAACGCCAAGGACCCCCAGTACGTAAGGGAAAGAATCCTGGAGCTGACTGGAGGTCTCCTTGGTTTTTTTAGGACATCTTACTTACTAAGCCTGTTGAAAATGAAAGCTCTGAAATTGTACTTTTCTAGGTCTCTGGAACACTGAAGAGAGAGACTAGAAAGCTTGCTTTTTTTTTTCTTTAAGTTCTTAGCCGTTTCACTTGGGAACTGCTAATATTTGAACGAATAACAGAACAGAATTCTGGGTATGAAGAAGTTTGAGGTCATTTGTGGTACATTGAAGGTGAGGTTGTCTTGGAGTGATTAAGGGCTGTCAGAAAACAGAGTAAATCACCAGCCAGGATCCTGTTATCACAAGCCTGCAGGACACTAACTGAAGTCAGTGTGTAAACTCGGAAATGTGGGCAGAGATATGAAGCGTGGTGCCATCTGGGATCAGACCCAGGAAATCTCTCTCTTCCCCAGTTCCCCTGCTAGGATGTGCCCTGGGGAATTTTAAAATTTAAATCCTACTGTCTGTTTTTCAAGTGACAGTGAACAAATTTCTATTAGATTTCAGGATATGGAAAATTTATGAGGTCTGAAAATAAGTATTTTGTTTCGACATCTAAATGAACACTAGCAGTTATTATTTAATAGAGAACGTCGCAAAAGCTTCTACCTCAAACATAACATCTCCTGCTCCGGATAACTTTGCAGCTTCCTTTATTCTATTTTCATGTGAATTCTAACTTGTCAGAAATGCTTCCTTTTACAAAAGAAAATGAAATTTCAAATTAATTTTCCTTACTAGGTAGATTTAATCTGAGGTGATTTTAAATGGATTAGATTCTCCTTAAAGTTTAAAAAAATTTTTACTTTGTCGTTGGCACAAACAGATAATTTAGTGTATTTAAAATTGAATTTGATGGCCTCCATGCTTCCAGAAGCAAGAAGCTGAGGCTCCTGTCACCAAGATAGCTAGCTTTTAGTTCCTTAAGGAGCAGTCCAGGCGCATGCTCTAATGTTCCCAGCCCTGCCTCCCAGGAGACAGTAAGGTGCCACTCTCTTTTTCTTCCCTCCTACCCAGAGGTGGGAGTCCAAGGAAAGAGGCCAGAGGCCCTGCAGTATCCAAGACAGGAATGCTCTTCTGAAGTTTCTGGCATCCAAAAGTGAAAAAGGCATGTACCGTGATTAGAAAAATGCATCAAGCTGCAAAATTTTCACCAGGCAGTCTTACTGTTAACAATATCATGGGATATTTTTCTAATTAGAAAAAAATGAATTGAAAGTGAATAGTGACTGGAATTGAAAAAGCCTTGGCTCTATCACCAGGTGTGTCTTCAGTAACCCACCGACTTGCTGAGTGTTTTTACCAATAATTGGCGTAATAGTATAACAACCATGTCCCAAGTCCCAAGTCCCAAGTGGTGGAGATTGAAGGGATGTGGGATGGGGAAGCACTTTGGCAATGGCAGATGGCTATACCAAGTTCATTACTGTTCTCATTAGAGCAGTGATGCTTTTAGTGGCTTTGGCATTAATGATAGACAAACTCATGTAGCAGGACCATGGATCATAGTTTAAATTTCTGTCGATTCTTGTCATATTTTGATTTATTAGGTCCAACTCAATTTATTTCAGGCGAAGGCAGTGGGATGAGTAAGTAATAAAGATAACAGGAATGCACTTAGCAAATCCAGAAAAGGACTGTACCTAGCTTAGCCATAAATTTTTCCAGCTCAGAAAAGCACAGCTTTTACTGTATCTGAAAGTCACTTCGGTGAGAATGTGCATCAAGATGGGGCTTGCAGTTGAGGCCAGTTCTTAGGAACAGCATTTTTTCACATCATAATTGCAGAACACATAGTCATCAGAGTGCTTCTTATCGAGGTCGACTTCTATTTACATGATCCATAAATTTTACCTACAAAATCAAGACTTAGACTTGTCTAATCATTTGCTCTTATGGAAGCACCAGGCTTGTTTCTAAGTAGGTACTCCCAGTGTTTTGCCCCTTAAGGAACGCATGCTTATAAAATCAGCCAGATACTTTTTTTTCCCCCCCGCAAAGAGTCTCGGCCGTCTTCTTCCTTCCACAGCTTAAGCACTAGTCTTTTGGGCTTAATCTACATTTCTGTTAAAGGGAAATGCCTTCTTGGCAAACACAGCACTCCACGTTGTCAGTATCAGGTTGCTTGGAACTTCTTAAGCTTGCTTTAACATTCTTAAGAAACATTCCTTTGAAGAGGCAACACAGCTCCCTCCCAGCCACAGAATGCTCGGCTTATTCACAGCATGGCATTTACACCCTGTCACTAACCAGCAAGGCATCTCTCTGGAAGGAAACAAAACATAACAAAATGCCTGTCGACTTTGTATCCTGCAGTATCTTTGCATTTAAAAAAAGTACTTATTTCAGTGACTTGGGGAGAGGCTTTTGGGGTGACATTCATTTGAGATACTTGAAAAATAATCTGTTTCTCACACTGGAGCGAATGGGTATTTGTGCTTTGCACAGTATTTAGTGCTGTAACTAAGATTCTCCTTTTTCATTTCCTTCTCATTGCAAAAACTTCGTGATGCTACGGTCTTCAGTAGTGATGGGCCTTTAATACAAGATATTTATCTTTGAAAAACATGATGCATGACTTGAATTGAGTGGTACAGGTGACATTATGCCCCATCCCACCACCGACCCACAGAATTTCTCTCTTTTAGTGGGTCTGGTTTGCTGGATAGTTTCCCAGTTGCTCACCATCATTGATTTTCAGCCGAAAGTTCTAGTCGACGGCCACTCTACACAGCTAGGGCAGTCACCTAGCTCCTGCATTCTTGTAACATTAAATTACACTTGCCCTAAAATTTCTTTTGACTCTACTTCTCTCACCGTTTATTAGATGTTTGTAACTTTTCTCCTGAGGTCTGCCACAATTCTTCACAGCAACAGTGGTTATCATTGACAATAGTCAGATCTGGGATTTACGATGTCTACTTAATTTTAAAAAGTTTTTTTTTGTTTCATATATATACATATGTATATATATATATATGTATTTGTTTTAAATGTTATAACATTCCTGTAATTAACATAACCATAATAAAAATGATGTAACTGTAATTATCTCCTGCAGAATAACCATTTCAGCATCTCAATAGAAATATGAAAAGAAATAAATCCAGATCCTTGTCTACTAAGCTTGTAGCCTAATCTTATTTTTTTAGAACAGTCTGAGCTGATAAATAAATATTTTTTAAAGTCAGCTTTTAAAGCATGTGAAGATTTGATCCTTGCATTTTTTACCTGGCAGGGCGCATTTTGAGCTTTTGGCTGTCGTGGAGAAAATATAGAGATTAAATCCCATTATGGTAATAGCTACAGAAATGTAGGACTTACAGTGTGTCAGGTACTATTCTAAGTCTGTCATTTATATCAAGTCACTTAATTAAAAAACCACAGAAATCTCATTGTAGTGTATAACAAGAACGACTGCCAATCTCTTGCTAATGATCCGCCTACTCTGAGACATATTTCATTCAGTAAAGAGAGAGGTGCAAGTAGACTGGTTCCAACAGGATATCACCCATCCTTTTCTGCTGTTGTTTCTATTTCTGTGTAACCCTGCTCTGTAACCCCTCCATCGCTCTCTCCCCAGACTCCTTCTAGTGCTACAGGAGCCCTTCCACCCTCTTCTCCATTCCACGGCCAGCAGAGTTCTTGCCTTGGACCCAAATAGTCTTTTTCACCTGAATTGGAGGTAATTTGCAGAAGCCGTCTCACTGAGGTTAGCGACCGGGCTACAACTGCAGAGCCTGTCAAGCTGTGCCCAGCTTTTTGTGTTAGATCATGGGGTGGATCTGATGCTTTTTGGCTGCTGAGGCTCTCAAGGAAGGATCGGAAGAAGGGCAAGGAGAATCCTCAGAAAGTGGCTTCCCAGTTAGGAAGCAGTGTTGATAGGAGTCCAGTGCGTCTACGGTAAGCACCTTTTCTGTTGAGAGGACAGAAAGCCTTTAGACTCCTATCAGTTCAAATCTTAATGCCTGCTGCATCTCCGACAGCCCCTGGAATGTGGAGGGAGGGTTTTAGGTGCTCTGGACAGGGCTTCTGAGTCAAGGGAATGAGTTTGGCCCCTAGCACTACACCTTCCTGACAGTGTAGATGTGGTGGGCAAGCTACCTAATCCCATAGATTAATTATGCATTAAATTCAACAAATATTTATTAAGTGCCAGGTATGTGGCTGATATAGTCTTGAATACATCTATTCCTTGCATTGGAGGGCTAGAGGAGGGCACAACACAGTAAACAAAATAAACGTATAGATAATGATAAGAGCTAAGACTGCAATTTTAACTAAGGTAGTCAGAGGAGGCATCACTGATAAGGTAACATTTGTGCAAACATTTGTAGGGGATAAGGGAGCAGATCATTTAGAAACAAACTAGTCTAGGTCATGTAGATGAAGAACATTTTATGTAGCGGGACAGTAAGTGCAAAGGTCCTGAGGCAGGGATGTGCCTGGTGTGTTGGAAGAGCAGCAAGGAGGCCAGTGTGGCTGGAGGAGAGTGAGCCAGGGGATTAGGAGGAGATCTGATCAGAGAGGAAAGGTGGAGCACATCCCAGAGGGCTTCGTAGTCCATTGTACAGACTTGGGCTTCTATTCTAGGTAACATGAGAAGCCATGTTCAACAATGGGGGAGAGGTAGTTGCATAGAAGAGTGACGTGATGTGACTTAAGGTTTAACAGGATCACCTTGGCAGTTGTGATGAATAGTCAGTGGGGTGAGGGAAAGGGTAGGAACAGAAAGACCAGGCAAGAGGCTATGCAGCATTCAGGTGAGACAGGATGGAGGCTTGGACTGAGATGGGAGTGGTGCAGCGAGGGGAAGTGGTTGGATTCTGGATCTCTGTCATAATATCCACCTGATGTAGTGGTTATGTGGTTAAGTGAGAAGTATATAGAGTGCTGGAATGTAGTGGGTCCCTCAATAAAATGTAGCTGCTTCTGTCATTGAGGGGCTTGTCATCTTGTAGGATGGTCACCCAGGAAACAGGTCAGGGCTTTGTACATCTAGTCAGCAGCAGCAGCGTTGGGAATGGAAATTAGAATTGCTGGCTTTGAACTAAGTAGAATATTTCCTGCCTTTCTGTTTAACTGAAAATCTAAATCACTGAAACCCCAGCCTGGAAGTGCTCAATTAAATCTCACACATGAAACAGAATGGCTGCCATCACACCTCGTTTTAGCTCTACCTTATATAGCGTGAGCTTTGACTTAAAGCAGTGAGCCTGGCTTCCATGTCCTGTGTATCCACGGGCAGGTTTTGTGGCTCACTGGCCCATCACATCTACTTAATTTAGCCTTTTCATTTTGGTTTTTCTATGCATCCTCCCCTGTTCCTTTCTTCCTTTCTCTGCAGGCAGAGTTGGCCTAGTGCTAACCCTGGCACGACGCTAGTTCTCCATTTCCTTACCAGGTCTCTGCATTTCCGTTCACTCCAGATGCATGTGCTTTCCTTCCCCCATGTGCCTGACATGTTCAATTTCAGGACTTGCCACCCGTCCTGAAGTTTATAGAGACTGAGTGGTTGGAAAGTGAACAGAAGAGCAATAACCCCATTTGCATTTTTAATATTTTCAAGATACAGGATTTCTGTTGTGAATAATGGTTGAGTGCAGGAAACAGAAACCAGGCTAGTTTATTTTAAGCAAGAAGAGATAGAGGACTGAGTGCTTACAGACTCATTGGAAAGGCTGGAGGCTGGGCCTGGGGGCGCTTTCTGGAACAGTAAGGAACTGGCCCATCGAAGGGTTCCCCAACTCAGAGGACATTAACAGGGGCTGTGGGATCAGGAAGCCAGAACTGAGAGGGGCTGCTACCGCAATTTCTTCTAGCACCCAGGAGAATGGTCCTAGAATATGGCTACAGAAAAACCTCCCATTTACACAACTTGTTTGCTGGCCAAGCAAGAGGCACAGAGAAAGTCCCTGCTTCACTTCCAGGTTCCTCATTTTGCACAGGTGCCTCTAGTTGGTTGGATTCCATCCCAACCTGTAGCTGCAAGGTGTGGCATCTGCAAAATGTTGTTTTTAGTTTTCTGTCCTCCAGCTGGGAGGATGGTGAGGCGAGATTAAATAAGTCAGTCCCACCACATCGCGCTTGTCTGTGGTGAGTTCTGCAGGGGGCTTTTCCTTCCAGCCATGTTGATGTTGGCCTGGGTGAAGACGATACCACACACAACACAGAATTTTATAGTAAACACTGAGTCCGACTGTCAATATTTTCCAAGCTTATCTTTAGTACAATACTGTGTACTTTGTAATAGAAGAGCTCTTACAGTCAATTACACTGTGATGATCCTCTCTGATGTCTGTAAAATAAACAAAATAGGCCCCCATCACTGACAGGCAGATTTCAGTTTATTTATATTTAGAGAAAATAATGAGTCTGGGTTTCTGTATATCACGAAATGTTTTTATAATTCATGTCATTACATAAAAAGACCAGGCTAGTCGTACTATTTATCTAAAAATACATTATCGACATTTGGTATGGAAAGCAATTTTAGCAGAGTATTGTCACTATAAAAATATGCAGAAGCGGGTGTCAGGTCCAGGTAAATACTAAGGAAAACAAACTGGCATCAACACTGGTCTGACCAGTCTGATTTCTCTGGAGTGCAGAAGTATCTGTTTCTTGAAGCTTTGTGTTGAGCATGTTCTGTAAAAGTTAATCGAATTTATCTAACCATTACCTCACGCATTCAGCCAACCTAATTAGTTTGGGAACTGAATCAGACAGAACAGAGAGCAGAGCTCAGAGTAGGACAAATAGATGAAGAAATGAGTTACTTTTGATATAACAGTAATTTCTTATCTATCACGGGGTTCCTGAGAAGTGCCCTGGCTGATAAAATCGAAATTAGCAGATCTAGTTCCTTTTCGAAAATTGGAGGTTGGGATAAAAACACAAGAAAAATAGCACATATACATCTACAACTACTTGGTACACATAAATACAGACTTTAAAATATATGGAGAGTAAATAACATTCTAAAGATATCTGCTTCCCAAGTAGACTGTATTCCTTGAGAATGCTTTTAAAATATTCCTTTCTGTTGGTCAGAAAACATTATTGCAGCTGCGTTGTGGATGGATCCAGCTGCCAGTTTTATGTTGTGCTGTCTGTGCTTCCCCCCAACATTAGATTATGAAAATTTTCATACAGCAAAGTTGAAAGAATTTTACAGTGAACACCTATTTGTCCACCATCTAAATTCTACTATCAATATTTTATTAAACTTACTTAATCACCTAGTTATACTTTATCGTTAGTCAGCTATTGCTATGTTTCAAATTACCCCCCACGTTGCAGCCTATGAAAAACAGTAAGTATTTATTATCCCAAACAGTTACTGTGAGTTGAGAATTTGGGAGTGGCTTTGTTGGATGGTCCAGGCTTGGGGTCCCTCGTGGGGTTGTAGTCAACACATTGGCCAGGGCGACTTGACTGGGGTGGGACAGCCCGATTCCAAAGGGGCTCACCTACATGGCTTTTGGCTTGAACCTTAAATATAGCATAAGGCAGTGTCGAATGGGTGCTGTTAATAATAAGTGGTTCAGAAATGGTGAAGAGGGCTGGAGAATTCAGGGAAGGCTTTCTCTGAGGGTGGGACTGGCCTGGAGCCTAGACAAGGGAGATGAGAACACAGGTGTAGCGAGAGCAATTCTTATGGAGTATAAAAGCAGATAGATTACGTTGGTGAAGGTGGCTTTCATGGCACCTAAAAAGGAGAGGCCTCAGCTACCAAGACAAACATTAGACATGGTCGTAACGTTTGAAAAATAGCACACGCATTTTTATTCACGTATTCAGTGTGTTCAACTGAGATTGTTCAACTGAGGTGGAAAAACTGTGACCGGCTTCCCATTTATTAAAGCTTTGTTCTACTGAGAGCTTTCCCCCCAAAAACCATATTTTTAAATTTTTAATTTGTATTCCTGTTTCTGACCTCAGGATGGAGTCAGGCTGGACAACATAAAGGTCTCTGGGACTATTTAGTCCTCCTTAAACCATGAGGGTGATAGCTACTGCCCCTCCAACACACAGGAGCAGTCTCCCCGCCAGGACGCGGGTGGCCAGGTGAAGGTGGGAGATCGCTTCTGAGTGGTATGTGGAGCGGTTTGTGGAGGGTTTTAAAGTCCTCACCCAATGGTGGGAGGAAGTGAGCTGCCTGCCCTCTAGGTGACTGTTTACTCCTCTCTCCCTCTCCCTGGGAGTTGAGGCACTTCCTTTGAGGTACACTTAGAGACCTGCTTCTCTCCTGGCAGCTTCCTGGCGGTCAGCTGGCAGCAAACAGGTGCTTTTCCAAATTAGTAGGGTGAGGGTAGGCCTCCCAGAGGGGAGAACCCAGATAAAGTTCGCCCTTTTGAACCAGGTAGGGAATGTATTAGTGCCCTCTTGATTTGAAAGGGAGGATCATCCTTTATCATCAAAGAGCAAAGAGTGAACAATGAAAAATACCTTATCACGCCAAATCAGTGCCCCATGAATCCAAAAAAAAAAAAAAATGCCCAGCTTTTGGTGCTGGAGAACCATGGAAGTCACCTCATACAGCCCCTCATTTAAAGATAAGAAAGAAACCTAGAAGCCAAGAAACCAGGTAGCTATTTTGAGGCCAGACTAGGCAGGACCTGGGTCATGGTGCTCTGTTAGTAAAGGTTGCTAGTTGTTTAGTACTTACTTGTATGTGTTCAGTATTGTGCTAATACTTCACACCATGCTCATCCGTTAATTGTATTGCAAAAATTTTTAATTGCCTTTCATTTTGTTCCAAGATAGCGCAAATTATGTAACGCTTATGGTATTAGCACTTATCAGGTGCTGTTTTAAGTTCCTTACAGATAGAAATCTTCTAACAAACCTGGGAGGTAACTACTATTGTTATCTCTATTTTATGGTTGAGGAATCAAGGCAGAAAGAGGACAAGTGAACTTCTGCAAGGTGATATGGTGATGTCTAGCTAGTGAGTTGACCGTCCTGAGATTCCAAGCCCAGCGTGCCTGCTCTACAATCTATGCTCTTAGCCATATTATGCCCTAATTCCCTGTACAAACTTTAGTGCTATTTACTGAATATACAAAGCTTTCTGTTTTCCAAGCATGTGATTCCTGGCCTCCATGCGTTTGTGGGGCCACGTGACTACTCTGCCAAATAGTTGTGAGTAGTGTGTTGCGTTACTCTGGGCTGGATCATGTGATCACTAATGTGACCTCTCTTTCCCTGTGCCACAGAGACTGGCAAAGCTCCAGTTGGTGGTTTCTCTGTCAGTCTGGGCAAGTCAGAGAGGAAACAGAGCCCTAGCCAACCCTACGTGGACATAGCTTGAGTGTAAAACTTCTGTTGTTTAGACACTGAGATTTTCAGTTTGTTTGTTACTTAGCCCATCCTGGCTGATGTAATCTCTGACATGCGTAATATTTTAAGGGGTATGTTAGCAAATAAGGTGAGTACTTAAATGTCTTTCCAAATAATTTATTTTTTAGCCTCTTTGAGTGTCATTTATTTTCTTCCTTATATATACAAGACAACCTGGTACTGTAGAAATAGCATGAGTTTTAGGTTGAAAGTTCTGGGTTTTAGTCTTTATTATTTTTAATACAACAGCTTTAATTGAGATATAACTCACAAACCATACAGTTCACCTATTTAAAGTATATAATTCAGTGGTTTTTAACATATTCATGGAGTTGTGCAACCATCACCACAGTCAATTTAAAAAGTTTCATCACTCCAAAAAGAACCTCCCCTTACCCATTAGCAGTCACTCCCATTTTCCTCCAGCTCCCGCAACCCTAGGTAACTACTATTCTACTTTCTCTCTATATAGATTTGCCTTTTCTGGACATTCGACATAAATAGAATCATATGGAATGAAAGTTCGAAGAGCAAGGACCTTTGCTTTGTTCTGTGTCATGACTCCGGTGCCTAGCACAGTGTCTGGCACATTGTAGGTGCTCAGTATATACTTATTGGATGTGTGAATGGCTGCCAAAGGCAGAGGCTGAGAGCTGGGTGGAGATGGGTGGGTGTGGCTCAGCATTGCCCTGGATGGAGAATAAAGGGGGCAGTAGAATAACCTGCTGACAGTCTTTGTCTCCTGTTTATTCAAGAACCTGAATTTTAGGGCTTTTTATGAAGATGCAGAGATAGGCCTAGTGAATGCCATGCCTTTGATGTGGGGTGGGTCCCCTTGCAGATGCAGGCCTATCATACTCCAAATTCGTCTTCCTCCATAGTCCCCTCCCAAGTCCATACTTTTCTCATGACCTCACTGGATTCCCTCCTCTCCAAGGAAACCTGTTGTCTCTGGCTCTTCTTGTCTGGATACCCGGCTGGAGATGAGACCTGAAGCCGTGGATCGTACCCAAAGGCACACACTGAGGCGTTATGGGGGCTTGCTGCTATTCCCTAGGGAACAAAAGAACTAAATTTTAATTAGTTTTTCTAAATTGCCCTAAGATTTGCTAGATGACTTTGTGACAAGTAATCAAATTCCCTGTGCTTGTCATCTCCTAAAGGAGAAGTGAGGGGAAATAGTTAGAGAGGAGATGGATGCTCACAGCTGCAGAGACCATATTGCCTTACAGTTTATCCTTCAGGATGGTTCTGATTGTAGGGTTATCTTGACTGTTCTTTTAGTCCCGAAGAATCAAGTTGAAAGCAGCCACAGGCCCATACTATAAGCCCATGTGAGCAGTTAAAACCTTAAGGTACAGATTATAGAAAAATAACAAATATTTTCTACTTTGATCATTGTTACCCTCAACATCAATTTACAACAATATTTTTAAAAAACAGTAAATTCTATATTTGCAAAACTCCAAGCACATTTAGTAGAGAGGCTGAGTCTTGGGAATGAACAAAGCAAAGATAGCAATGTTAATTTTTCTTTCAGATAGATATCTGTTATTGTACCGCACTCTCCACTCCCTCATGAACTACCATGAGACAAATCTAAGCCACCTGTTGGTTCTGTTTTTTAAAACAACAGTGAGTGTCTCTCTCTAAGTTCGGGGGTGGAAGTACAGTTAATTCGTTTGCAGAATTTCTGAGCTGTCTTCGGGAGCTGGCCCTGCAGTTTGAAGTATGGGGCTGCGGGCCAAGGTGGGCACAGACAGCAGCATCTGTATGTTTTTGTTGGTGGGCACCTGGATTTTGAGTGGAAGGAAGTATTTTTAGTGCTTTACTAGCATTGGAAGCATGGAAACTAATTCCTTGGCATTGTCAGAAATGCCACTAAGCTTAGCAAGTGGCTGCTGAAGCACTTCGCATGTCAAATATTAATTTTAATCAGAAATGCTGATTGGGGGAGATTTCTCAGCTACTCTGGAAAAGAAAATATTTTCTTAGAAAAGTGAGCAGTTTCCCCTCAGAAAATCCAGCTTCGGAGGTTTAGGGCTCTTTAAAAAAATTTTTTTTAATTAAAATATAATACACCAATTGAAAAGTGCACAAATCATGAACATAAAGAAAGATGAATTTTCACAAAGTAAATGTACTCACATGACTACTACTAGATCAGGAGATTGAATGCTTCTAGCAGCCAGAAACCTCCCTCGTGTACCTCCCAGTCACTCCCTGCCTTCCTTCCCAGATCACTCTCCTGACTTCTAACATGATTAGTTTTGCCTTTTTCTGAATTTTATGTAAGGAAAATCACATGGTCTGCCTTTTCTCTATCTGGCTTCTTTTGCTAAGCAGGATGTTTGTGAGATTCATTCATGCAGTAATGGGTGGTAATAACTTACTGATTTGCATTGCCATATAAAATGACTATATCACAATTTATTTTTCCTTTCTGCTATTGGTGGATATTCGGTTGTTTTACAAATTTAAAAAAAAAATTATATTTCAAACTTTTTTCAACTTTGTGCTATTAAAGCACCAAACAGTTGCTAAACAATAAACTACTTCAGAACACAGTCCAATTATTTTTGTTGGTGTCATTCTGGGACAGAAAGCCGTTATTGTTAGTCTGAGGTAGCGGTGAGTTTCACAGGAGAGACAGAGAAGTTTACACTTCATTATAAAATCATTAAATATCTTCCTGTTTACAGCATAGTAAAGGAATTCAGGATGCATTTGTTACTTCTATTGATAAATTTTAAAAATTATAACATGGTGAGAAAATTTAATTTTCTTATTTGTGACAATAGGAATTTTCAGACTGTCATATTTCAGTTACTCAAGTAATCCAATCATAAATGGAGTTACAGTGTACATAAGGCATCCTCAGCAGTCTGTCTTATTTTATAGAAATTGATACAATTCACATTATCCCCATGTTTAGACTGATTACCAATAGCTTTACAGTTTTTATTATTATGAGTAATGCTGCAATGAACATTCCCCATATGTCTTTTTGTGTACATGTATTTGCATTTTTGTTGATTGTGTACCTAGATTTGGTATTTTTCGGGTGTAGGACGTGTATGTTGGCACTACCAGACAGTTTTCTAAGGTGATTATACCAATTTACATTCAACCTAGGTGTAAGAGAGTTATTGCTCCAGATCTGTGCCAACACTTGGTATTTTCAGTCTTTAAAAATAAAAATTTTAGTCCTTGTCTGGGTGTAGTGGTTTTATTTTCTATTTCCTTGATGACATTAGAGGTTGGGGACCTGTCCATTTGCTCGTTGTCTATCCGAATAGCCTCTTTTGTGAAGCTTCCTGTTCAGGACTCTGGACTATTCTCCTGTTGGATCGTCTGTCTTTTTCTTACTGATGCTAGAGGCGTTCTTAATATATTCTGGACATGAGACTTTGTGTGTATGAACTGTAGATTTTTTTCTCACTTTTGGTTTTGCTTTCCTGGAATCAATTCTGAACTGGGTTTCAGTCTGTGTGAGCTCTGGTCTCTTTCCAGTTTATCCTCATTCCTAGGCTGATTAGCCCTGCTAAGGGTCCACAACTTGATGTGTGGAGTATTTACTCAGGCTATTCCACCTTAGGGTTGCCTGAACTCTCAGCAGCTGCTTGCAAAACAGCATGTACCAAAGAAGAAAATGTGACTCTAAATGTTTGGCTTGCCTCTTTGCACTAATCTCGTCTTATGGTCTTGGCTACTTAGGTCCCTGCTGCTCTCTGATGTCTTCCAACAGATTTTTTAAATGTTTTGTTGGGCTTTTTTGGTTGTCATTGATAGGATTGGTGTGGTTGAGAGGTATAATGGCCCCCCAAAATAAATTTACTTCCTAATCCCCAAGACCTATGATTATTACTGTATATGATAAAAGAATGAATATCGCCTTATGTGGCAAAAAAAAAAAAATATGTGATTAAGTGAAGGGTCTTGAGAGGAGGAGTTTATACTTGATTATCTGGGTGGGCAGTAAGTGATAATTACAGCAGCGTTAGGAAATGAATACAGTTGGTCTGATATAAGCTAGTTTGCCTATAACTTTTTTTAATGAGTGATTGATAGTTTAATAACTATTGCAGTCGGTTTCTAGATTTTAATTGCTATTTCAGATTAAATTTGTGGAATGCAATTTTTTCTTTGATTATTGTGATGACAAGTGTATAATTTTACATCATGAAATGTAACAATGAAATTCCATTGTTACTACAGAGCTGGTCTCTTTTTATTGTATAATACAAACAACTCATTTGATAAAATTCAGTTTTAGTATATGTGCTGCCAAAGTGAGCACGTTAGATAAAATTCAGGTAGGTTGAAGTCTGATGCCTATTATTAATTTTTCCTTGCATAGTGTAGTTTTGTGTTCAAAACTTTTTTGAGACACTGATTAAAATCATTAAGTGGAAAAAAAAACAACTTATAGTGGAAATACTATAAATGCCCAGATATGTTGGTTAATCAACATAATCATCATTATAATTTGTTACAAGGAAAAACTGATAGCTGTGTTTATTCTGACCACTTCTAAACCATCAGTGGTGACACTTTTAAAAAAAGAAATTGTCTTGTTCTTATAACAGTTAAACATTGCTGAATAGAGTAGAAGCACAGAAGCCCCACTGTTTGTTTTCCGAAGGTTGTTGGAATACGTAGCAGGGTGTGGGTAGACTATAGTAACCCCAGCTTGGATCTGGGATCTTACTGGTCATAGCTTCTGTAACAGTTGCTTAACTTTGTTTGGACACACATCTGTTTGCAAGCCCTTTCGAGCAAAGACAGTATCTTCAGATCTTCATTGATTCATTTGATAAATCATTATTACTGTGATAAGTGACCTGAAAGAAAGGAACTTGATTCTGTGAGAACATGGAACAATAAAGCTTGACCTAAGCTGGAGGTCAGGAAAGGCTGATGATGAGCTGATATCTGAGGAACATTACAGGCAGACAAATCAGCTCAGGCAAAGTCATATGATACAAAAAAGCATGTCACCAATGAAGAATTGAAGGAAGGTCCAATATGACCAATTCTCAGAAAGTTAAGAGTTGTTTTGAGAGGGATGACGTTGGGAGGGTAGTTTCATGCAGAACCTTTAAAATCAAGTCAGGGCATACATATATCCTTATCTTAGGAGCAGTGGATATCTATATTAGTCAGCTTGGCCTGCCATAACAAAATACCACTGACTGGGAGGCTTAAACAACAGAAAATAATTTTCTCCAAGTTCCGGAGGCTGGAATTCCAGGATCAGGGTGCCAGCAAGGTTGGTTTCTCCTCAGGCTTCTCTTCTTGGCTTGCGGACAGCTGCTTTCTCACTGTGTCCTCACATCCCCTTCTCTGTCTTTGCACACATCCTTGATGTCTGTTTTTCTTTTAAGGTATTTTGGACTGAAGGTATATGTCTCTCCCCAATTCATATGTTGATGCTCTAACCCCTAGTCTGGCTGCATTTGGAGTAAGGAAGTAATTAAGGAGAAATGAGGTCATAAGGGTGCGACCCTGATCCTATAAGTTTAGTGTCCTTGTTAGAAGAGATATCAGGGAGCTCCCTCCTCAGTCTCCCACCAAAGAAAGGCCATGTGAGAATACTGCAAGCCACAGGAAGAAAGCTCTCACCAGAAATTGAATTGGTTAGAACCCTTATCTTGGGTTTATAGCCTCCAGAATTATGAGAAAATAAACGTCTGAGGTTTAAGCTACCCAGTTTGTGCTTTTTGTTATGGCAGCCTGAGAAGACTAATACATACAGACATCAGTCATGTTGGATTAGGGACCTACCTTTATGACCTCATTTAAGCTTAGTTACCTCTTTAAAGGTCCTATCTCCAAATATAGTCACATTCTGAGTCACTGCAAGGTGCAGGGAAGGTTAGGGCTTCAATGCATGAGTTTGGGGGAGGAGGGTGGACACAATTCAGTTAGTAGCAGAAGCTATTAAAGGTTTTTCTAGCTTTATTGAGAGTGATGAGTAGGCAGTTGGAGGTATGGGTCAGGAGTTTGGAGGAGAGATTTGGAACACGGATACAAATTTGAGAGTCTTGGGCCTACAGATAGTAATAGTACTTAGAGTATTGCCTGGCATATTTTAAATTCTTGATAAATATTTTTGAATAAAAAATAAAGAAATCGTGATATAAGCTGTTTCATTACCATGAGCTAGAACAGGGTTTAAGGATAGTGTATAATCGTCTCTTTAGAAAGTTTATCTATTGGAGAAGAAAATAGTAGAATGTATCTCTGATCAAACAGAAATGATTCTTTGGATCATATGATATTTTATGTGTGAGTAATTGACTTTCCTAGTAAGGATTTTGGAAAGAGGTTGGAAAATGAACTCAAGCTATGAGAGTATCAGGAGATTTGATACCTCTTCATTTTCTTTTCTTTTTTTTTTTTTAATTAAGTTAATTGGTGTAACATTGGTTAATACAATTATACAGTTTTCAGGTGTACATTATCATTTGACATCTGTATATTCTATTGTGTATTTGCCACCCTCTTTTCATTTTCTTGAAAGCCTCACAGCTTACAGCTGTCTGATCTGTTGCATAGCCAACAGAGCCATCAGGCAGTTACCTGCACAGATGCTCGAGCAGGAGTGTGCAGCTTATGCTTGGCTGCAAATCTGTCAGCATCACAACAAATAGCCAAGACTCAAAAAGTACCTTAGCAATTTCCATAGCTAAAAACCACAAAAGATAGAAAGATAGGGGCCCGAGGTCAAATTAAAGTGGTCTTCTATCAATACTTCACATCACTATTTCCTAGATTATTAATGGCATCTGATGAGCCAGGAGGGATGGCCAGATGAACTAAGAAATATTCACCTGGACTTTGAATTCTAGGCTGCAGAGTGAAGGGTGTATGAACCCAGCCTTTCTTGTTTCATGCGAA
Source organism: Pteropus medius (assembly GCF_902729225.1). Classification (NCBI taxonomy): domain Eukaryota; kingdom Metazoa; phylum Chordata; class Mammalia; order Chiroptera; family Pteropodidae; genus Pteropus; species Pteropus medius. Next base: position 7,751,563 of record NW_024354500.1, on the reverse strand, counting down.
CAAGAGTGGTGCCTGTTTTTAAAAGGCAGCTGATTCCATGAGCTTTAGTTATAATAGTAGTTGCTGTTTCTTTTGTCTTAGAGGAGAATAGTAGGTATGTAGATACAGGAAAATTTGGCACAATAAATATTTGTCCTTCCACATTCTCTTTTTTAAAAATATAGTTCTTAATATATCACAGGGCATAACATACTGAGAAATAGAGATTTTTATTTAATGTTGCCTTGGTATTCAGAATGTCATTTTATTTATTTATTTTTGTTTTATGTTTTTTTTATTTCCTTTTATTTTATTTTATTTTTTTGACCTTTGAGAGATTTTTTTTTTATGGTGACATTGGTTAACGAAATTCAATAAGTTTCAGCCGTACGCTTTAACAGTAAGGCATATATATATACTTACACTATGTGTTCACCTCCCATAGTTAGATTTCTTTCTTTCACCACATATTTGACCCCCTTTACTCTGTCTACCTCCCTCCTCCTCCCTCTCCCCTCCCCTCTGGTAATCACTAGTGTATAGTCCATGTCCATGAGTCTCTGTTTATTTGTCCTGTTCGTTCGTTGTTTTTAGGTTTATATCCCATATATAAGTGATATCATGTGATTTTCAACTTTTTCTGTCTGGTTTATTTCGCTTAGCATGATTACCTCGAGGTCCATCCATGTTGTTGTAAATGGCAGTATTTCATCTCTTCTTATGGCTGAGTAATATTCCATTGTATATATGTACCACAGCTTCTTTATCCAATCATCTATCGTAGGACACTTCAGTTGCGTCCATGTCCTGGCCACTGTGAATAATGCTGCTATGAACATCGATGTGCAAATATCTTTTCCGATATGAGTTTTCGGTCTTTGGGGCAGAATGTCATTTTAAAAGAAATATTCAAATTCAGTGTTTATCAAGTACCTACTGTGTGCCAAGTTGGGGCTCCAGTGCTTTTTGCCCTCTCAGAGCTCACAATCCATCCCAGGAGACAGACATTAAGCAAATAATTACAAGTCTGATCAGAGTCATGAAAAAAAACCTACAAGGTACCAGCAGATTTACCCATCCTAGTGGGTCAGGGAAGGTTTCCCTGGGAAAAGGACATCTTGACTCAGACTTCAGAGATGAGTGAGAATTAAAGGAAGTGATTGAGAGGAATTCCAGGTGGAGGAAGCAAGCAGCATGGTGTCAAGCCAAGACTTGAGAGTGCAGCAAGCCCCAAGAGGTGATACTGGAGTGAAGGGGCCAGCGGCCTCGAATCATGGTAAGAATTGTGAATTTTATCCTAAGGGCAACCAATATGCTATGAAAGCTTTTTAGAGTGGAAATGACATAACCGTACTTATGTTTTTAAAAGAGCACTCTGGCCTCAGTGAGAAGCTAGAGAAGGTGAGACAAGTCTGGTTGGCAGGCTGCGCTACTAATCCAGGTGAGAGGCGAGAGATGAAGCTTTAGTTCAGGGCAGAGGTGATGAGATGATGATGGTTTAGGGTGGTTGCAGTGGGGCTAGAGAGAATTAGGTGGAACAGATCTATTTAACTTTGTAAAAGTAATGTTTTTTTCTTAATTACATAAATATTTTCTTTCCTTATACAAAAAAGAAAATAAGTCACCTAACCTGATCTCCTAGAAAATAGCATTATTTATTTGGTGTAAACCCTTCCAGTCTCTCTTTTATGCATTTATAATACATATTCATTTTTAAAAAAAGAATTTATATATTGTTTTACAACCTATACATCGTATACATTGTTTCGTAACTTATGCTTTTAATAATATCCTTTCTAGCCTTCAGTGTTTATTCTTTGGCCTGTGTTGGCAATTGAAATGCCTTGGTGTCATTTTGTGCATTTCTCTGGAAAGAATCCCCTATCAGTGTATACAGATAAACCCAGGTTCTGCCATTCATGGTACTGAATGGAGTTAATTTCCGGTTTGGAAGAATGTCTTCATGATATGTTGGCATCTGAGCCAAAAGGAGAAAGATCCCTGGGAGATGGTTTGTGGAAGCATCTGTAGGGCAGGCAGCCACCAACAGGGGCTTCTTGAAGCTGTTGCTGGGGCTGGTAAGATGCTTAGGGAGCCCGGCTGTATCTCAGAGTGTTCAAAGGAAAGGGTGTCATAATGAGAATGAACTGCCAAGTAGCTCCCTGCAGAGTGAGCTGAAACAGGCGTACTCTTTCAAGACCTGAAGGAAAGATTAAGAAATGAAATACTGAAAATAATATAATGGTATATGTCAATTTTATTCATTAAAAAAGAAACAAAATACAATTTGAGGTATCATCTTGAAACAGTGTGATGATGCTTCTTGACAAATCGTAAAACAAACTGATACCCTTCTAAAAATTGGAAATTGTTTGTCAGCTCTGTTTGGTTTGTCTCTCATTTTGACAGTGCTTACTTATGCTTTGCAAAATCTATGGAAGGAATTCTTGCTTCCTGGGTCAGTGGTCCACACCAGTGAGAAGACTTAGAGAATAAGGAATAACATCTCTTGATTCTAGAGAAATTTCTCACAATTTTTTTTTTTCCTTTTCTTGCAGTATTCTCACATGGCCTTTCTTTGGTGGGCCACTGGGGAGGGAGCTCCCTGGTATCTCTTGGCTTTGAGCTCCACCCATGTAGATTTGCATCCTTCCAGTCTTTGATAACTTGTCTCAACAGGCACTGCTTAAAGGGAGGAAGTGATCAATTTTAGTAACCCAAAGCCCTGCTCCAACCCTACTGATACCCAGTCTTGGACATGTCAGGAGTCAAAGGTACCCAGACTCCAAATTTCTCCAAGTCACAAGCATTCCTAGGCAGTGATGAATGACCCTTTGTGCTGTGGGTCAGCCTAGGTCAGATGGAGGCAGTAGATTCCCCCTGAGCCCTGGAGCAGCCTCTTCAGTCTGTTGTTGTACAGTCATGTGCCACTTAATGATGAAGATACGATCTGAGAAATGCGGTTAGGTGATTTCATACTGGGCGAACATCATCGAGTGCACTTATGCAAACCTAGATGGCATAGCCTACTACACACCTAGGCTATATGGTGTAGCCTGTTGCTCTTAGGCTACAAGCCCATATAGCATGTTACTATACAAAACAACACGAGATTAAATCAAGCAAAGAGAGAATGACGCAATCAAGAGATGTGATAACACAAGCTATATGAGGCTGCTGCCTGCGTCACATGGCTGTTTTCCAGCAAACTTTTTTATATTAGTAGCAGGAGTACACTCTAAAATAATGATAAAAAGTATAGTATAATAAATACATAAATCAGTAACATTGTTTATTATCAAGTATTATGTACTATACATGATTGCACGTGCTCTACTTTTATAAGGCTGACAGCACAGTAGGTATGTCTACACCAGCATCACCACAAACACGTAAGTAATGCATTTCACTAAGACTGCGACATCTATGACATCACTAGATGATAGGAATTTTTCAGCTCTGTTATAATCACAGAGACCACTGTTGTGTATGTGGTCCCTCATTCACTTAAATGTCATGTGGCACATAACTGTATTCTCACTTAATTAGCTGTGTTAATGTGTGCCAAAGTATTGTACTGTAGGACTCAGGAGGGTGTTTAAGGAGCGTGACATATCAGGCTGTCAGTTTTGCATTAGACAAGTTTTGAGTCTTCCCCTTTCAGAGAGACTGTTTGCTTCTTTGCATTGGTGAGCAGCTGTCTTCCTGGGAGAGGCCGGGGGAAGGCCAGCTCTTGGTAGATATAAAGAAGAAATTTGCCTTCAAAGATTCATGCAAAGGATCAAAAGAGATGTTTTAAGGAAGGTTTTTCTGTTATTGGACCAAGCTTATAGTTGGTAGACCGTCAGGCTCTTTTGGGTGTGCATACTTAGGTTATGTCACAAAAAGTGACAAAACCAAGAACTGAACTTTTTTTTTTATAAAACCAGCCGAGATTGTGACCTCAAGGGGAAAGTGATCTTTATGCTTATCATCTTGGTAACTCATTCTTACCCTGCTCGGAGAGAGCTTCCAGTCCCTTTTGGATCTAGAGTTCTTTATTTTTACCATCAGCGATGCCGTGGAATGTTTGCTGTTGCAGGATTTGCAGCGTGCCGAGGCCACCAGCCCCACACTTTTCCTTAGTGGCTGGTGAATATAGTTTTATTTATTCATTCAGCAACCACTTAAGATACCGTTGTGTTAGATGGTGAGTGAGTTGAAATAAATATGTTGAAGCCACTACTCCCAAGGAGTTTATAGCATGAATGAATCTGTTTTGGCTGAGTTAGTTATCTAATATCAGAGAATAATCCTAATGCTAAATTCTCTTACCTCTGGTGTCTAATAATGGTGCAATCTGTTCAGCTACAAAACATGCTTCTATAATGAAATTGGCTCATATGCAGTTGGATAAAGGTGAATAATGGCAGTTCATATGCTTTTCACCCTACGGAAGAGGAACCAAAATAGTAGGAGTAGAATTATAACTAGGAAAGGAAAATGCCCTCAGCTCAACTTTTGTACCTTGTAGGAGCTCTTTCTGCTCTATTTTAAGAAAATGTAAAATGAGTGCCTATGCCCAGGGCTCCATTCCTAGAGACTTGCACCCCTAGCCTTGAGGGCCCTCAACTGGTGGCAGGTGTACTTCCTCCTGTCTTCTGTGTCACTGGGAAATTAGCATTTCCATCTTATTGTTTTAATGTACTTCTAATGCTTCCTGCAGCAACCTCTTGCTGCCATGAACTCCTGGTTTGCTTCTGAGGTATTTATTGTGTGTGTGCATGTATGCTCTGATTACCATAGATTTTAAGTGGTCTTGAATGGTCTTCCTCATTATTTAGGTCCTGTATGCCCTGGTGTTTACATCTGGAGGGCCAAGATGGTTAAACATCCTTGAATCAGGGAGGTGGGAGTTCTGAGCCTGCCATTCTGTCCTTTCAGCCTTGTTCCAACACCTTTTCATCTGTGGACCCTCGAGAAAGAGAGAGGGATAACAGCTGCCAGCCCCAGTGGTCCTGTTTGCAGACTCTGAAATGTGTCTCCTCAAATTGCAGCCCTGTGGCCTCAGCTGGAGAGAGGGACTGCTGGAGACCCTGTCCGTTTCCCAGTGGTTCAGATTCTGCAGGGAAATTTATGCCCCATTTACCAGTTCCTGAACTGGACATGGGGTGTGGGCTTCTAAACCATCTTAATATCCCATGGGAAGGGAGACTGAAGGGCTGTGTAGAGTCTCTTTTGGTTTGGCCTGATTCTGTGGTGACTGTTAAGTGAGTAACAGCACTCCTTCAATGGCAGCGGGAGTTAAGTAGCCTAGTTTCCTTTCAGAGGCAGCCCATCAGTGGTCTTTACTTTGCACAGTGCCAGAAAGTATCAGACCGGCCACTCACAGTGCTCCAGCTCAGGACCAGTCAAGCCAGGAGGAAGAGCCCAGGTCAGAGGAATAAATAAAGAATATGATACACTTGGCTAGGATGACCTGCCTGAAAGTGTTCCCAGGATAAGTGTCTAACCCAATTCTGAAAGCCTGACCTTGTGGTGGGTGGAGAGGTTCCAGACACAGCCCACCACATATCTCCTGGCTTTACCATTGCCCCAAGGCCGTCTTCATGCTGAGGAGCAGCAGACCACTGGAAAACCACAGAGGTTGTTTTGATGAATAAATGTATTTATTAAACTTCTACATTCAAATGTTAACAGTTTAAAAGATGGTTGGGTTTGTTTGTACTACACATATGCAAAATGCAATCATGGGAATCCACAGGAGGACTTATCTTAATTTGTTTTGGGAGTTGTAAATGAAGGATACCTGATCAATCATTGTTGCTGTGTGCCCCGCAGAGCTGTATCCAGGAACGAGAGTGTGCCTGTGACCACACATCGACCTTCCTCAGGGGTTGGGAAGCTGTGCTTCTCTCTGGGAATTCAGCCAAAGTTCCGACCCGTTCTTTCTCTTGGTTCCTCTTTTCACAGTTATGTCACTGTTAGCTGAGGAAAGGAGATAGAAGACTCATTGGAATGGAAGATATATGGGCAAATAGATATGTTCAAATTGAAGAACCAGTGACTCCACTGTACTAGAAAGTACTTTTCTTGAGGGAGAATTAAAGAATGCTTTATCTCCCTTTTCTAAGAGAGAAATATTAATATCCAACCATATGGATCAAAACTTCTCGATATTTCATGGATCCTTCTACTTCACCTTCTTTCCATCCTTACCTAGTGCAGTCTTCTCAAATATGTTCGTGCCGCAGCAGTAACAGCCACATCGATAACCCCTGGTTCCACCATGGCCCCATCTCTCTGCTCTTCATGTTGTACCATGGTAAACCATTTAAAAATAACAGATCTGATCATGGGACTTTCTCTAAAATGCCGTCTGGAGGCTCACCATGGCCCCATATACCTCCCTTACACTCACATCCCATGACTTACCCACTGGTATCACTGGATCTTTGGGTGGCCTCTACTCAACACCATCTCATCTCTTCTTACTCCTTACTCTCTGTATTAGTCAGGGTTCCCCAGAGAGACAGATCAATGGGGTGTGTGGTGTGTGTGTGTGTGTGTGTGTGTGTGTGTGTGTGTGTAGAGAGACAGAGAGAGACAGGAGAGATGAGAGATGGTGAGAGGTAATTTCATTTACAAAAGAATTGGCCTATGTGATTATAGAGGGTGGTGCAAGTGGCGGGAAAATTTTCAGGATGGGGCTGGGGACTCAGATGGATGTTCTGGGAAGTTCCAGTTCTCTTCAGTGACAGTCTGCTGAGAACTGGTGAAAGATATTGCAGAAGAAATCCAGCAGCAATCTGCTGGAGAATTTCTTGTTAGCTAAGTTTTTTGTTCTATTCCAGGCTTTTGCACTGAGCCATGAGCTCCACCCATAAAGCCATTACCGGTGTTGGGCCCAATCCCAAAGCTCCACCCATTAAAATGTTAACCACCAACTCACAGAAAGACGGTTAAAAGTGCTAACATTTGGCCAAATATCTGTGTGCAGTCCCAGGGCCAGCCTGAAGGATATATGCAAAATAACTATGGTCACTCCTCTCCTTGTCACCTGTCCATTGGTGGACTCTTCTGCCTAGCCACAAAGCATGTTTTGTAACCTTGGGACCTGGATTATTCCAATGGAGGTTTCCTTCTGGCATGATTTATTCACCATGTGTTTGAATCACTCTTGTAGGAGAGAACTCCCTCGATTCCTGGCTGGCTGGCTGCGATTCTCTAGAGAGAGTATTTGCTAGAGCAAAGAATGTTCTCTGCCTTTTTATATATCACAATGGAGTGCTTTTTCTGGTTTACTCAGATGGAACCTGTCAGGGCAGGAAGACATCTTATTTTACAAGAATATGCCTACATTAGCGAAGTTGTTCAACAAAAATTGTCCCTTGAATCACTATAATGTATTGTTTATACTGTATTAAAAGCTTACAAAAGTATAAGACTCAACATACATAGATACAACCCTGTGAAGTAAATATCATTTTCACTTTTACAGACTGAGGCCCACATCAGTTAAGGACTTGCCCAAAGATTTGTACTAGTCATAGAGAATCTGGGCTTCAAATAAAATAATAAATATCACTGCTGGCACTTATAGCACTTAATAAAGATCGGGCACTGTTCTATACATTTGAAAACTTACAGCAGCCTAATGAGATAGGTAGCCCTCAAACACCTTGTAATGTTCCCTGCCACCTGGTATTTACACTTGGAGGATCACTTCTGTATGTCTCAGAAACCCATAATCCAGAATTCAAGGGAGGCTGGTTTCCTCTGTACCCTGTGGTCATCTCTGGACCATCTTCAGTTTTCTCTTTGTCTTTCTCAGTAAATAGGGGCAAATTAGCAACTTGGCAGCCTAAAAGATGACCAGTTGAGGAATAGAATACTGTTCTCCCCTTCTTGAAGGTACCGCTAGTCTGTACAAGAACCCCCTTGCCTCCAGGCGCAGGAATGAGTGTGTGTGGAGAAATGCTTCTCTTCATGATCATTGTACTGTCAAAAAAGTAGCCCACTCTCCCTAGCTTCCACTTAGATCGACTTAGTGGGTTGTAGGGTAAGCCAGGTTCTCTGAGTTGGCATTTGAGTGACCTGCAGAAGGTGTGTGTGTGTGGTGGCGGGGCACAGGCAGGGATATCAGATAGTACCTTGTGCCAATAAATAATAAGATTTGGTTTTCTGAAATCCAGTATATACATGTATATTTTGAGGCTATGAGTCTTCCCAAGATGACTTGAAAATAACATCTACACTTTCAGAATATGGGAGTATTGTTAGCTGAATTCATATTCACTGTGTTAAATTATAAACTGATGCCTTAGAAGAATTAATTCCCCAGATGATGAGACAGATCTTTTCTTTTTTTTTCTATACCAAGTCACAATATTAATAATGCAGCCAAAATGTAGCTCTGCTGTAAAAGAGTTTAATTTTCAAAGACAATTAGACAATTTTATGGCTGACTTAAAGCATTTGTCTCTCACCACTGAGTTGATATCATGTTGTCTCCCCAGCGGATTCTTACTGACAGTCAAAGGACAGATGAATTATAGGAAGTACAAAGCTTTTCACTTAATTTATGATCTTATTAGGTGTAAAGCCAATAATTACTCTTTGGTTGTTGCCTATGCCAAAGATAGTATAGGTTAAAAAAAAAATGATATGTTCCCCCTCTTCAGGGCGGGGCGGGGGGAGGTGGGAAGTGGGGAGGAACAAAGAGTTCTGGCTTATTTTTTCTCCTAACCAGCAATTTTGTAAAGCAGGGCTCCCCAACCAATGGGCCACAGACCAGGACCGATCCGTGGCCTGTTAGGAACCTGGCCGCACAGCAGGAGGTGAGCGGCAGGCGAGTGAGCAATCCAGGGAAGCTTCATCTGCGTTCGCAGCCACTCCCCAGCACTAGCATCTCCACCTCAGATCATCTGGCATTAGATTCTCTTAGGAGCACCAGTCCCTAGTGTCAAAAAGGTTGAGAACCGCTCTTATAAAGTACTTATTTTGGTGAATAGAGCGATTGTTTGTTTAGTACAATCTTAGGTCCTAGTTTTGCATTCTTAACTAGACATCTCACATTCAATTCATTCATTGAATTATTCATTTAACAAATATATATAAGTGCTACTGTGCCCAGGGACTGTTCCAGGCCTGGGGATAGAATGGTGAACATGGAAAAGGGTCCTGCTCTCTTGGAGCTCCCATGAGATTGGGGTGACTGGAGGCAAACAGTATGCAAGTCAATAAACAGTATGCAGATGGTGTTGAATGTTGTGCGGAAAATAGAAATCGGTAATGTGATGAAGCGTGTGGACTTGGGGGATGGAGGCCCCTAGACCTGCCCAAAACATTATAGACTCAGGGCACTAATGTCTGAGAAAGGTTCCTCATTCCCACCCCTACTTGGCTCTGCAAGGTGGTGCTGCACACTTGGCAGGTAGACTTGGAAGCCTTTGCAAGAACCTGACAATCCAGGACTCTCTTTGGACTCCCCATTCAGCTAAGTAGAGCACATAGCTTCTTTAGGGAAAAGAGAAGAAGGCATTGAAAGTCTTAAACAAGAGTCAGGTTCCCCAATCGCTGCCTTAATCAAATTCATTAAAATTGAGCACATATTTAAAACTTCCCCTGATTAACTTTATTTTAATGTAAGTAATAATATTTGAATTCCTTCATGATGTCTAAAGGCATCTTGATTTAGGAGATGGGGAGAAGTATACCCACTAATGTAAATCTTTGGTTTTCATTAAATGTTTGTAAGTAGTAAACCCCAAATGCCTACAGTATAAATAGGGTAAAATGTCTAAGAATTAGCCACTCTGGGGAAAAAAATACTTGGTTTGAAAAACTCTACTACCAAAGGCTGTTGGCATGTTTCCAGCCACTGTATTTTGACGGCTGAGACAGTAAGATTAAAACAAACAAGACTTTAAACGCACACACGCGAGCACGTGCGAGTCAGGATGATCATTGCAAAGATGTGAGTTTGTCCTTTTGGTTCCATGGATAAATATATATCGTGATGCATGTATTGTTGTTTGACTAAATTCCTGCCCTGTGCCAGGCCATAAAGTACATGGATCATCTTTTCTGTTTTATTGGGAAGCTCTGCAGAGAGCCCCTCGCAGCAGTGACCAGTAATTGAGGACCTTGCTCCACAGACTGTGTGGAGAGCAAACTTAAGTCAAAAATGCATTTGTTCTGAAAGAATATTATACAGCTTGGCCTCTGCTTGATCTGACATGGAAAGTTGATGCCTTCTTGCAGCCAGGGAGGCCAGCTTCACGCAGCAGTCAGAGCATGGGATTTGATAGCTGGGTTCATATCCTGACCCCAACCACTTACTAGCTATGCAATCCCTATTAAAAGTGGCCTGACCCCTCTCTTACCTGTGAAATGTGGGTCACCATAGAACCAGCCTCTTTTGTCGTCAGGAAGATTAAATGAAGACCTTCCTGTGATAACATGACCCAGGGGAAAAAGCTCAGTATGTGTTAGCTCTCTTATCATTCCTGCCGTCATCGTTATTGGGTTCCACCTGGCGTCCAGGTGGGGCTGCTTTTGCCCTTTTGTGTTTTTCCAGCTGCCTTTTCTCTGCAAAGCAACTTGAAAGCTATATCCTTAGGAATGGAGATGCTGCTGGGAGGAAAGTGTGTGTGCTGCTGTGAACTTGACTCTTGAAAGAGCACTGCTCTCAGTCTCAGAGTGGTGGAATGTGCTCTTGGTGAAAGGCTGCTGTGGTTGCCCTCTCTGTGGCCCTGGTGTGCAGAAAAAGACATGTCTGGGAATTTTTTAAGGAATGTAGCTGATTCAGTAAGAGTTGTCCCAAAGGCTTCTCTGTCAGGCTAACTCGAGTGTGTGTGTGTGTATTGTGTGTGTGTGTGTGTGTTAAAACATGCGTCTCAGAGTTGTTGTGGGTCTTCTGTGAACCCACCACTGTAGTAACCATTATCCATGGCCTGGATAATTTGTACACATGTCCTACTATTTTTAAAAACATGTCTGGAAATCAATAATAAAATACCAGTTATTCATAGCGTCACCAGACAGGTGACCAAGTTCTTGTCAAAGTCACAAGAAAAAATTCACGGACAGACAGTTAAGGAGATGAAGCAATAGCTCAAGTTTATTAGAAGCAAAAGTATAGTCTTAAAAGTGAAAGTATAGACGGGAGAGCTGGCAAGCTCAAGAGGGAGCTGCCCTGCCTTGATGTGGGTTTGGGGGTTTCATCTGTCGATCTAACTAAGGGGTGAAACATTTATGATCTCTGGTGGTCTCTTCCAAAAAAGAAAATGGTTTCTCTTGGAATCAGGGAGACACCCCTTTTCTTACCATGTTTGGTGTTTATAGAACTGTCATGTTGTCAAATGCATGAAGGGTACAACGTTAACCTTGTACCTGCTCTCACTTTTCTAGCAGTTTCTTGTCATAGAGAAATTGCTCTTAAGGATAAATAAGAGTGAGATATAGTTCTTTAACCATAAGAATTGTTTTAGTTTCACTGTTTGGATCATCTCTGACACCTGAAATTATTTAAAATCATCAGTATAAGTAATTCAGTGCTAAATCACTTCACTCTACAACCTACTCTTGTGAAGACAAAATTTAGTGAAGGTCTTCCTAATTATAGCCTTTTAATTTCAATTTCAGAAACTGGTATAGACAAATGTCTTCCTATTTGTCTAACTCCGATTTCTGGTCATTAAAAAGAGGTAATTTTGTGGGGGAGAGTGGGAGTTTCATTTGCTCAAATGAGTAACTTAACTGCTCAATTTTAAATCGCCAGACGTGTATGTGTTCTTGGGTTTTTTAAATGGTATTTTACTTTCAGTTTGCCTCATATTGGACAGAATTTAGGTCACTAAATAGCATGGAAATGCAAGGAATGTCAGACATGACAAAAAGCAAGTGTAGTGTGTATGTTCCCTACACCATCTTATAAGGGAAAATATACTACTTTTTATTTTACTTTTTTAGACTGCTGACTATTATTCCAGGGACAAAATACTATGTTTTGCTTTATAGACTTAAGAAAAATATTTATAGGTCTTTTTTTTTTTCTATAGAGAGAATTTCTTGACTCTTCCTTGGAGAATCATTGTAAGGGTTCTGTTAGTTTCTATATTAGGTATACTAGTAAGTATACTTATATTAATTATACACATGGAGGCGGGGAAAATCACAAAATGCTTCTGTGGATCTGTTGGACCCACTGTGAAACAGACATGGTCACAACTCCATTTGTCACCTTTACTCTAACTGGAGAATCACCATTTAAGGCCCCATGTGATCAGGGCCAGCTCAAACCCATGTCTAACATGAAAGATCTGGCAGCATCCCACTTTCCCCAGTGCCAGTGATCCTAGTCTATACTAATACATTTTGAGGGAAAAACTAAATAAAATGAATAAATGGTTGCATCTCCTTTTGTAGAAGGTTCAGTGAACTCTATCAAAAATTGTGTGGTGGTTTTACAGGGTCCTTCCCTCAAAAGACCTAGCCTCTCCTCAGCCAGTGGCTTGCGAATCTGAATTTCAGCAGCCGATATCAGCCTTCTGCTCTCTAGCTCCCTCCCTCTCCTTTTTATGCAAGTTACATAACATTTTAGTTGTCCACTCATCTTGCCCATGGCTGATCACTCATTGCCACAGATTCCCTAATGGTCAGAGCACCCTGTTCGCCACTCTGACCTTGCTGTCAATTAGGGTATTTATATTCATCTAGTATCTCATGGGTAATTGTCACCACCTGGCTTCTGCTATTTTGAAATCCTGTTCTCTCCCATTAATTTAAAATAGCCCAATACCAAGACATTATCTCCTGCTGTCAGCTCCAGCCAACAGAGAACAGAACCACTGGATTTCTCAGTGATGCCATGCCCCTCACTAGTGCATATATCCCTTTAGTGAAGAAGTGTCCTCTTGGCCTTCCTGGGATGTTAGTCAGATAGTGAGTTCTTCTGCTCTCTAATAATAAATCCAGTGTTGCGCACCCACCTTTGAGTCTTTTGACTTCTTCCTCAATATTCTGACATGGCGGTTCCAGCATCTTCGTTGAATTTAACATAGGCTGTTGTTGTGCTCAGGCTTTTAGGAGCCATTCCAGTAGATGAGGACCAGCTTCAGGTGTCTGTGCCAAGATAAGTCACAAGTTTCAAAATATCTGCTGAGCAGTCTGTGTTGATAGATTCTCATCAGTCTCACCTGACATTCACCCATCGACCCTCCCTCACCCATGTGTTCTGCCAGGTTCATCCCTGCGTAACAGTGGAACCTAAAAGTCCTTCGGCATAAAACTCCTTCCTGCAAGAATGGGGACTCTGTTTCCCTGCAGGCTATGCTGAAACCTGACCCTAATTATTAGCTGAGGTTGAAGGATTTTGAGGAAGGGGAAGCAACACCTTATGAGGCAGCAGCCTCAGGTGGGGTCTTTGCAGGACTCCAGGCAAGAAGAGGCTGCTCTCCTCTAGCAAGAAGGAACTGCTTCTGCCGGCCCCAGAAGTTCAGGGGAATTTGAGTGTTTAAGCTTTTGGGACTGCCCACCAAATGGCCCTATGGTACATCTCAACACCATCTGTGTGAACTCCCCATCCCTCTAGGTTCTGCCCAGGGTTTCCTGATAGAATCGCACTGCATGGTGTCAAAGAAAGTCCATCCCAGGCGAGGTGCTGTGCGGTTCTACTGGTTGGTAGTTCCGGTTGTAGCTAGCAAAGTGGAGTTGAGGGAATTATGAAGTGATTCACAAGGTGTCCAAAGCAAGGGTTCTCCATGAGACTTTATTTACAGGATGAGATCAGAGAAATACTTCATTTTAACCCAGAACTTCCTGTGTCACAGATACATTTCAGGGTTCATAGGAGGCCAGGTATTGCTTTGCAGCGTCTCAAACCCCAAAAGATGGATTAAATCTTGAAGAAAGCAGTATTGAACTAGAGCGAAACATGGTTCTCTTAGGTAATAACAATAATAGCAACAATAATAGTGTTAACCATTTACAGTCAGTCTCCATATCTTTGGGTTCCGTATCTTCAAATTCAGCCTACCCATGGATTTAAAATATTTGTGGGAAGAAATACCAGAAAGTTCCAAAAAGAGCAAAACTTGAATTTGCCACGCACCAAACGCTACACTGAATCCAGTGAAGTGAGGGGGAGGCATACCCTGCTGTAGCCCATATGCAAACACTATGCCAATATATATGAGGGACTCAGCATAAGGAACCAGTCCTCCACAGATACTGAGGGATGACTCTATTGGCCATCACTAAAAGCTGCATCTGTATACATTCTTGATATATTATCTTAACTAATATAAGATAATGTCTTTATACATTATCTTATTTAATTTTTATCACAATTCTATCAGGTAAATAAGATTGTCAGTTTACAAAAGAAGCACGTGATACTCAGAAGTTAAGTAGCTTCTCCATAGTTAAATAGCCAGTAAAGAGTGGATCTCAAATTAATCTGACCCTAAAATGGTAACCAAGTGATTTTTTAGCAGCTATGTCGATTCCCCAAAAAAGCCATAGAAAATTTAAGGGAAGAAATGTATATAACGGTCAGAATTTTTTATACATATGTAAATAATTTCTGAAAATGGAACACTACAACAAGCCAATGATGTTCCAAAAGTTGAAAAAAAAAAAAGCTGAAAGCAATGTGATTTTTTTTTAATTGCATCAAACCACATTTAGGTAAAAAGTAAAGAAAAAAAAAAGAATCAGTAGAAGGAAGCCCTCGTTACATAGGATATTTTGATTGGCATTCACTAAAATGAGCAGCCCCGGAAAGAGGAGCACCCATCCCCAGCCATCAGTTTTTCTTCAGTCCTTGGTAATTATGGGATAAATTTTGAACTACCATCCATGAAATATTACTTTCTAGGAAAACTCTGACTTACGGGGTACTGTCGGCATTGCTAAAAGTGATAACTAGAAAGTTCCTATTGCAACTTGTTGTTTGTGGGATTGTGTATACTATGTTCCAGCAAAAAGTTGAAGCAGGTGTAAGGGGCAATAACTGGTCTGGCAAGAGTTGGATCTTGAAGGTGGGAAACCACCGTTCTCACACTGTTCTCCTGCAGCCTGCAGAAGGAGCCAGTATGCTGAGTGGTTTCAGAGGTATGGTGATGGGCTTTGCCTTCTCTTTGGCCTGAAGCCCTGGTATTAATGACCTTGCCCATACTTGAGGACTGAGGGGCAGGGCGGAAGCCATCAAGCACCATGTCTTGTTCCCTGGCCTCTGGGTGTGGGCGGGGTGGTAACCTGCCCAGGTGTTTTTCAGCAGACAAGGGCTCCTCAGCACCAGATGCTCGATGGAGACAACTCTTGCCATCCCTTCAGAATTAGTTGCTGTTCCTCTGCTTGTTGCTGTTTCTTCTTTTATGACAGGCTTTTCTCCTTTTGACTAAACAGCAGACATCACCAGTTTTAACTCTTTACATGATATTATGTAGACAGTTATATCATTTAGTAGGTCTGATGGAAGTCATTAACAAATATATCTTAGGAATGTCAAAAGGTATTTTGGCTGAGAGCCAGTTTCTGCTCTTTCTGTCACCTTTACCTTGGTAAAGATAGTTTATTGGGCAATTTCTAGGTGTCATCCCTGTGCCAAACACTTTGTTTATTACCTTGTTTGATCTCAAATGATCATTTGAGATAATTCTTTTATATCTCCATCTTACAGAGGAGGAGCCTGAGGGCTTAATGATTTTCCCACAGCATAATGCATGCAGCAGATTAGAGTGAAATTCATGTCTATCTGATTTCAGTGCCCTGGCACTTAACTGGATTTTTTTTTTTAAGTGAGATATATTACACATCCCATACAATTCACTCTTTTAAAGTATACAATTTAGTTTTTAGTATATTCACAAAGGTCGTTCAATCATCACCACTGTCTAATTCCAGAACATTTTCATTACCCCAAAATATCTGCTGAGTAAAGACTAGGCTGGGCAGAACACTTCCATTTTGGGAAGGGGTGGGAACTGAGGACTGGGAATTGGGAGGGGTAGAGCTTGAGTCCCCCTCACTTCAGCTTCTTATCGGTAGCTCCGTCTTCACACTTGTGGGCTCCCTGTCTTTTCTTGTCTTCCTCCTTTGCTCTTCCCTTTCCTCTCCCACCTTCCCTCTTCTTTTTTTCTTTATTGCCCTCTTCCCACCATGCTCTTTGTTTGAACATTGGCCTGGATACAAATGATCATCAAAGAGGTGACCTGCCTGAAGTTGGAGAACTCAAGGTACTGTCCTCGCCCAGGGTTTGGGGAGAACTCCACAGGAGAAGCGCTGTCAGGGGAGGAATCTCTGTCCAGGAGAGGGTCTGTGGATTGTTCCCGAGGACCAGGTCCCAGGCCCCTGGTAGCAAGGAAGAGCCAAGCCCAAGAGGGAAAGCTCCACCACCTAACAGGGCAATTCCAGACTTACCCTTTGCTGAAGAGAAAGGACAGCCTCATGCTCTGTGAAAATAGTGAGAAGAGAGAGAGCACAGGCTTCGCTGGGGACTCTTCCACTGAGGATCTCATGCTTGTAATTTCTCAGGTTGGCCCTGTCTCCTGAAGACTGCTGAAGCTCAACTAATTATATATATTTTTATTGTGGAAATAATTTGACTATGGTAATGATGAGAAAATCCAGAGAAACATAGTTATTTTAAGATTGTTTAAAACTCTTGGAAATGAATATCCCTGGGGCAAATTCTGGGCATGTAATAAGCACTTCAAGGATGGTGTCATTTCTGTTCCTGCTGACTTCGCTATAGGCACCTCTTTTCCTTGTAAACATGTGGCAGAATTTTAATTTCAAATAATGCTCAATAACTGATAATGACCATTCAGTGTGTTTGCCATGTAGTATAATTATTGGAAAAACAATTTAGTGGACCAAACTTGCTCATGGTTAACCTCTGAGTGAAACTTAAAATGTGAACAATAACCGATCTGAGAAAAAATTTTAGCTGGGAAATAACCAGAGTCAAGGAGAGGCTGAATGTAATGGAGAGAAGCCGACTTCAGGCGGGGCATCCCCGTGAAGGCTGTCCTCCACCTAATAGATGCTCTTCTTCCTGAGGTCGGAGTCTGCCAGGGCGGAGTCCTTCTTCCTGAGCCCCGTACCGTGCGTGCACTCGTACGCACTGTCGATATGTGATGACATGAGTATGGGAAGAGAACAGCAGAGCCTCCCTGACAGCCAGCTCTACTTGAAGTCCTAATTTCCCTTCTCTGCAGGAACACTTGGTCCCAGCAAAGCTCTGTGCTAAAGCCAAATGCTGTGTCATGTTGTGTACTGAGTAAGGCCAAAGGATCAAACTCTCTTTGGAGCAGTCCCTGGGAACTATAAAGAAGAGACATAGGAAGGTTTAAATGTTGGAAAGGATTTAGAAATCTAATTGGAGAATCTAGCTTCCCATCGACTTTATACCTGCACACAGGCACACCTGGTATTTCCTGAGTGCTTATTCTGTGCCAGGCACTGTGCTTGTTATTCACTTCCATAGGTAATCCTTTTAGCTCCCCTATGAAGTCAGTAGCTACCATAAGTGTCCCCATTTTACAGATGAGGACATTAAGACCCAAGGAAGTTATACTGCCTGCCCAAGGTCATGAAGCACTCGGTGGATGGAAGGTTTGAATAGACTGTCTTCTTCCCTAGTTTCTACCCCTCCTTCCTCAGTCAGCCTGGGGGAGGGCGAGGGTGGGGAACTGAGATGGGAGGCCAGTGTGTGTAGTCTTCTACAAACAGTGGCATGGAAAGTGTTGACATAGTACTGGCATTTCCAGACCACTAGATGGCTTCTCTGGTAGGTAATGGACATTATTCTCGTCAAATCACATCTAACCCAGACAAGCTTGCTGAGAGTTGCAGCTTTCAGAAAGATTTATTGCAGAAAGTCATGTGGGTTAGGGGAAATGGAGGGTGGGAAGGAGAGGTGGCATGCATCATAGTATCTGGAATTTCTGGTATCAGATGGATGTTATGTTAATACTTCATTGGCAGAGCAACTGAATAAAATAGCACCACTGATATGAAAACTGGGTCTAATAGACTTAAAAACAACCATTTCTGGAGAATCACATTGTAGGCATTGCTAAGTAGAAGCAACCTATATGTGGCTGGGGGAGTGTGAGTGGCCTTCCAGAAGGGTTGTGGACTTACTGACTTACAGACCTCCTCCAGCACTGAGAGAAGGCCTCTGTCCTCTCAGGAATACAGTGGAAGAGATAGTGCTGAAAAACAGGTTATAGTGGCAAATCACAGTTGATACATCACAGTTATTTACTTCTGTAGACACTCATGCCAATCCCAGACTTCTGTTTGCTGTCTTTGGGATTGTGTTCACAGGGTTACATTCAGACACTTAATTCCTGGCTAGCAGAGCAACTTAATGGTTTGTTGTTGTTGTTGTTGTTGTTGCTGTTGTTGTGTGTGTGTAGGGGCGTGCACGTACTCCGTGGTGCAGAATTGGACATCTGACAACCTGACCTGGCTCTCTTTCAGTTCAGCAGCGTTTCCTGTGTGTAGACTGCTGAGTCCTCAGCCTGAACTGACTGCCAGCTGGAGAGACTCCAGTGAGGGTGTCTCTCCACCCACAGTGGCATGAGCCATTGCTCCTGCTGTGATCATTCTGTTATAAAGGCTTTCCTCCTATACTATGCCCTACTGAAGGAATGAGCGAGGGACATTTTATAAGAATATGTAGTCAATAGAATACTCTTAGCCCCTGGAACCTCACCATCCCTCAGACAGAAGTGAGGGACCTCTTGGTTACGACAGCGTTGAAAGTGTTGAGGACATAGTGGAGTCCTGGCTCTTGGCCAAAAAAGTATGTGAGTGACTCTAAAAAGGAAGCACACCCTGTGATTATAAGTGACCCAGACAGATAATTGATAAAGAGTATTAGGCATCCATTATGTATAAGGCATTTGTATAAGTCTGTGGCTGTTGTAATAAATTACCACAAACTAAGTGACTTAAATTAAAACAACAGAAATTTATTCTCTCATGCTTAGAGGCCAGAAGCCTGAAATAAAGGTGTCGGCTGGGCTGTACTCACTCCCTCTGGAGACTCTTGGAGATAATCCTCCTTTGCCTCTTCTATCCTCTCAGGGCTCCAGGTGTTCCTTGGCTTATGGCCACATCACTCCAGTCTCTGCCTCTGTGGTCGCATGGCCTCCTTTTCTTCTGTCTTAAAACCTTCTCTGCTTCTCTTAAAAGGTTGCATGGGTTGCATTTAATCCAGGATAATCCAGGATAAATTTCTCTTCTCAGGATCCTTAACATAATCACATCTTTTGTCACATAAGATGTGATTATGTTCCTCACAGGTTCTGGGGTTTAGGATATGGATATATCTTTTTGGAAGCCACCATTCAACTCACCACAGCATTCAACAGTGTATTTGGACACTTAGTTAAATAAGAGCAGATACTTGCTCGTAGGAGTCAACGATCCAGTAGAAAGGCATGGATGTGTTTATTCAGCAACCATTGTTCATATGCCATTTTCCAGGCTGTGTGCTTGCATTGGATTTACAGAGAAGAGTGAGACACAGCCTCTGTACTGGAGAAGCTGAGTCTGAGAGGAAAGACATGTAAACAAGAGTAACCCTAAAGAATTTCAGTCTCATATAGTCTCGTGTTTGTATGGAGATGTTCAAAGAAGCACAATTCAAAGACCAAAAGTAATTTTTAAAAGAATAGTAATCATTTATTTGTTGCTCTTAAAAAGTAAAAGGAAACCCAATTCATAAACTCCCTGTAAAAATTTTCATATCCCTTTTTTTCCTCCTAATTTTTTTGCATTCCACAATGTTCAGAAGCCTGTTGTTCACCACCACCCTCCAGAAGCTCTTGTTCCATCCCTCATCCTGCATGGCACTCTTTTTCTCTCCCAGATCTTTGTTGTACAGATTAGCTTAGCCTCCCTTGACAGGTCAGCCTTCTCCTCTCCCATCTCTTCTGCCTGTCCTCCAACTCTGCATCCTAAAGCCCAAGAACATCTCTGGCCAGGACAGTCTCCTTAAGAGAGATGAATGGAAGCTTTTTAATCAGAAGGTAGGGAGAGAGGCTAAGAATACTGACATCACAGAATTGCAGTCCAGTTTGGTAAGCACTACAGTGGGATTTTAAAAAAATATTTTGTATTGGCCTCATTCAATCTTTGCAACAATCCAATGGGTAAAAACTATTCTTCTTCCTATGTTGCCCACGAGGAAATGAGCTTAGATTCATTAAGTTGCCCAAAATAAGTGGCTGAGCTGGGATTCGATCTCAGACTACCTGGGATTTTGGCCTTGGGAACTTGGAAGGTGGAGCAGCATTGGAGGACCCTTTTGAGAAGGATGCCTTGAATCAGATGTGAAGGGTAAGGAGTAGTTTGGAAAAGATGTAAAGAGCATGCTAAGGAAAAATGACAGGATGGTGCTTTCGAGGGGTTCTGAGCACCCTGTGGCCAATCCAGGCTGCAGGATGGGCGGGTGGGTGCATGGTTGGAGACACAGGCTGAGATCAGACCCTGCCTGGATTTGTGTATCACTGGACTTTGTTCTGGGGGAATGAGAGTCTCTATAAGCAGAGGAGAAACACTATTACATTTGTGTTGTGAAAAGAGCACCTGGCATCGGTGATCACATAATTGAGGTGGAGGAGGGAGTGGGCAGGTCTTGAGGCAGGGAGACTTACGTGGCAGAACAGCTTCTACCTTCAAACTTTAGCCCTGTAGCAGTTCCTCTAACTCCTCCTGTATGGTCTGTTAACTTAAAATGCTCTTCCACAAAAGAAACGGAGGAAGAGAAGTTCATAGACAAAAGTAAAACATTTGGCCCCAAAGGCCCAGGCAGCACCACCTGGCAGACCACCGCCTGGCCGATAGGCACAGTGTCGATGTCTCCTCCTGCACTGCGGCTCAGCTGTCTGTTCTCCACATTTGCCACTTGAAACAATCTGGAAAGAGTTAGTTTCTCATTACGCCCTTTCTTCTAACACTGACACATTAGTAAAAGGGAACTTACCTCTCACTGACTCAGTGATCTCTAAGGCCCAGGCAGAGGAGAAAGAATTTAACCACTGTTGGCTCAGCGGCTCGGTCTTCCCTGAGATTCAAGTTTAAGAAATCTCAACAGCTAACTCTCTGGCCAGGTTATGTTGACTTCCACACAGTAATCTTTTATTGAAGATACATTTTGAGCCAAAGTACACTCAGTACCTGAATCCTGAACATTTAAGAGACCTTGGCTTCCACTTTTCCCTAGGTCAAAACTCATATGCAAGCTGAAACCTGCTTGATGTTGGTTATCCCAGTTTCTAAATTTAGATAATCATAAACAGAATTTCAAGAAACATCTTCAGCATCCAGTTGGAGACCAGTGTGATAGTTCAGGTAAGAAATGAAGACAGCCTAAACTAAGGCAGTGGCAATGCAGCTAGAGAAGCGAGAACAACAGATCAAGGAACATTTAAGCGCTCTCTATGTGCCAGGCTTTGTATAGTGTGTGTTATCTCATTCAACCTTTGCATCAACCCAATGAGGTAGAAACTGTTATTCTATTTTACACATGAAGAAACAGGCTTAGAGACATTAAGAAATTTGCCCAAAGTTAGTGGCAGAGCTGGGATTTGAGCCCAGGCCATCTGACTTCAAAGCTCGCATTTTAAATCTCTATGCTTTACTGTCCTAAATTAGGAGGATTAGGTAATTTACTGAAAGTGAGGGTGGGGGAAGGGAAGTAAAAGGAATGAGAGGAGTGTTCCAGATTAGGGAAATAGGCAGACAGATGAAAGACAGACCCCTTCCTCAGATGAGAACACAGGAAAAGGTATGGGTTTGGAAAGAGGAATGATGATTTGGTTTTGAACATGTCGATAGGGGACACCCAAATAAGAGGTCTGTCAAATGGTTGGGTGTTTAAGAATTTGGAGCTTCAGAGGAAATGATCTAGGCTAAAGAAGATTTGGAGCAATCCGTATCTAAGCAGCAGACGAGCATGTGGGCAGCAGCAGGCAGGGTGGGGATGGGATACTGAGATCCTCTAGAGAAGAAAATGAGCAGAGAAGACAACTAGGGATAGAATCTTAGGGACCTACAACAGTTAAGGGAGCAGTGAAAGAAGAGACCTTGAATGAGAGAAAGAAATAGTTCGAGTGATGGTAGGTGAGTGAGGAGAGAGTGGGTCACGGAAACCAACGGAGGACCAAGTGTGGTGAAGGGGAATGGTTGGGAGCAGTGCCAGCGCAACAGAGAAATCACGTAAGGTAAGAACTGAAAGGTACCATAGTATGTAGCGATTAGGTCAAGGTAAAACCAGCTGGTGGGAATGCAAAACGTTACGGCCACTTTGGAAGACAACACAGGTTTCTCCCGCTCTCCAAAAGTAGAGAGCCTTCCTCTGAATCCTTTTGTAAGCTGAAATAGCGTAAAGCAGATATGCATTTACCTTAGGATACGTCTTACTAACGGAGATACAGCACAGATGCTCACAGACACAGTCCAAAGCTGAGTGCTTGGCGCTGAGATGCTGAGATGGTTCTGGGGAGGAGCTCGGCGGGAGATTCTTGCTGCCGGGTGCCCGCCTCTGACGTCTGGCTGCAGGACAAACACTGAACACCATTCGCTTTTTGCCTTTTCTCGTGAAAGCAAAAATCTCCTTCAAATTTTTTTTTAATTAGCAAAAACAGGTATGCTAGGTTATGTAGGTTTTTTTTTTTTTTTGGTAAAAGCAAAGTGGGATAAAGTGAACTTTTGAAAAGTGGGGTGGGGTGGGTAGGTGGGGAAATACCTTTATAATAGTTTCTTACAAAGCTAAACCTTGTCCTACCATGTGATTCAGTAATCGCGTTCCTTGGGTATTTACCAAAAAGATATGAAAACGTATGTCTACATAACAACCTGGACACAGATGTTTATAGCAGCTTTATTTATAATTGCCAAAACTTAAAAGCAACCAAGATGTCCTTCGACAGTGATAAAAAGAAATGAGCTATCAAACCTTGAAAAGACATGGAGGAACCTTAAATGCATATTATTACTAAGTGAGAGAAGCCAGCCTGGAAAGGTACTGTATGATTACGTTCTGGAAAAGGCAAAACTATAAAAAGAATAAAAAGGTCAGCAGTTGTTGGGTTGAGAGGGAGGAAGGGATGACTACGTGGAGCATTAGGCCAGGGAAACTGTTCTGTATGATACTGTAATGGTGGAGACATGTCATTATATACATTTCTGCAGACCTGTAGAACTGTACAACAGGAAGAGTGAACCCTAATGACTTTAGTTAATAGTAGTCTATCAGTATTGACTCATCAGTTGTAACAAATGTACCACACTAATCAAGATGTTAACAGGAGAAACTGTGGTAGATGGGAGTGGGTGGGAGGAGGTAGGGGTTATGGATGAGGGGCTACATGAAACTCCGTGCTTTCTGCTCAATATTTCTATACACCTAAAACGACTCTAAAAAGTAAAGTCTATTAATTAGTAAAATAAAAAGAAAGAGGGAAGGAATAAAAGAAGAAATAAAGGAAGAGAAATAAAGCCATGTGGATACAATCTTGCAGGTGTATCATGAACCCATAATGATAATTAATCCAATGCTGTGAGCTTGAGTTCCAAGTAGAGAAAAAATCTGAGTAGTCTCTCTTCTGCTTACTGATCTAGGGCTCCCCACCACAAATGCAAGATTCAGCCCAACGTCTTTAGCATGAAGTGAAAGTTTTTCCACATCTCGACCCTGCAAATTCATCTCTGGTCATTGCTCACGTATTATAAGCTGCAGCTGCGAAAGTCTTTTTGCTCCCTTTTCCTGCTTGTGACACCCACTTTTAGACCATTCTGCTTTTTGCTCCTGCTGTTTCTTCTGCCTGTGTCCTCCTGCACTTTTCTATGTAATAAAATCTTACATATTCTCCAACACCCGGCTCAAATGTTACCTTCTCTGTGGGAACTTTGCTGATTCCTGTCACCCCAGCACACCAAGGAAGAAAGATCTCTCTGCCAATTTCTGTAGTTCTTTGCATCCTTCTCTTCAGTAAATGCTTAATATACCACAAATTAATAAATCAACAACAGACAGCTTAGTAGGAAAATTGGGGACAGAAAGAAGCCGTATCGAAGCAGATTTAAGGAATGGGTAGGAGTTGAGATAGGGATACATGGAAGGTGGACTACTCTCTGTGGATTGGTTTTATTGTAATTTGATATTTTTTTTATTTGTTTTTAGCATTTGTGGTTCTACTCAACAGGGGTTGAAGGTTATAAAAAGGAAATGTCCAGGATGGCAGTGGTGCTGTCCAGTGCTTGGGTGCTGACAGACCAGTGTCACTGGGTAGGGGCTGTTTCAAGATCAGTAATTCTTCTGGCCCCAGGAGCTGTCATCTTGTATTTTTGGGAGGAAGGAAGAGAGCATAATGACTATACCCCCTGGTTGTTACCTCTTGGAGGTTCTGGAGCCACGGCCTGCATCACCTATGGGGAAAGGAAAAAGGGTAGCTGACTGAGTTGGCACCTTCTTTATTTCTTATAGGATCTACAGGCTTTTGAAGACCAAGTTAACAATTAGAAAAAGCTGTTGAGTATTAGTTTTACTATCATCCACTGAATGGACTTTAAAGGCCATGTTCCAGGAACCATGCCAGTTACTGGGGATATGAGATAACCAAAACGGGGTTTCTGCCTTCAAGGAGCTCAGTATAACCAGGAAGACCAACTTCGAGCCCATGCCAGCAATTATACTATGAAGGCAGCTGTCTTAGTCAGCTGCGGCTGCCATAACGCGATACCGTAGGCTGGGTGGCTTAAACGGCAGGAATTTATTTTCTTACAGTTCTGGAGGCTGGATGTGCCAGATCAGGGGTTAGCAGGGTTTGGTTTGGGGTTAGTACTCTCTTCCTAGCTTGCAGATGGCCACTTTCTTGCTATGTCCTCACATGGCCTTTTTTCTGAGCTGGTGGGGTGGGGGCTTGAAGAGAGAGAGAGGTGAGAGAAAGAGCATGTGGAGACTCTGATGCCTCTTTTTATAAGGACACTAATCCCGTCAGATCAGGGTCTCACTCTTATGACCTTGTTTTTCCTTAATTAGCTCATAAAAGCCAGATACAGTCACACTGAGGGTTAGGGCTTCAATATATGGATCTGAGGGGTCAAAATTCACTTTATAGCAAGAATTTACAGAAAACTGTTGGAGCACAGATGAGGTTGTGATCATCTTGTCTAGCCAAGGGAAATATGGGGCAACAGAAAGTTCAACAGTGACTCTTGGTCTGGATTTTGAGTGTGTGGGTCATTTGCTGTGGGATGCGAGTGCCCAGCCCCAACTTGGAGGCTCTGGTGAACTAGCAGTGCCAGGCAGCCAACAAGTAATTATTGTCCTGTGTAAAAAGGGAGGTCTCCACATCGCAAGCCTCCTGTCAGTCACATCTTTAGTCAATGATATGTCCTTATGCCCTCAATATTATTTTTACATTTGTTAGCAAGTTTTTCTTGATGGTAGGGTATGTCAAAGGTTTCCTGAGTAGTATCCAGATGTCACTCATCTTTCACTGCAACAGCTACTATATGCCTCTTGCAAAGGTGATTATTTTAGATTCAGTAACTGTCAATTCAAAAGAGAATAGTTACCGTACTTGATATGGTTCAAGTAGTAAGCATAAGCATGTGTGACCCTTCGCAGTGGTGGGTGTGTAAAATGAGTCATGGACTTGCTCAAGACGTGCATCTCTGCCCCTGTCATTCCTGTCTTTTGCACATAGCACTTGGGGACACCAGGCTCTGTGAGCAATCAGTGTTGTACTGTCCTCATTGATAATACTGTGTTGAGGGTCCTTACCTGTGGAATTCATATTCTCAGAAGATGGAAATATCTTGGAAGCTTTGAGAAAATTAGCCACTACTTGCTTTGTACTTCTGTCCATTGCAGTTTACATTTGTCTTTTGGCAACTCGGGCCCTGATCGAGGCTTATCAGGGCCAGATGATGAGTTTCTTCAAAGTAGAGAGTGAGTCACAGTCATCTCTGTTCTAACCCAACTTGTCCTCCGGCGCCGATCGCAGTATCCCAGAAGCAATCACTTTTGGATAAACTAGTACAAATGTTGTATACTGAAAATAAGCTCATCATCCTAATGACACTTTATCTCCCCAGTGGAATTTATTCTCTCTGCAGTGCACTGGACTGAGTCCCTGGCTGGTCTCCTGCTTTTTGTGTAAACCAAATAATGGCTACAGCACAATCCCAGCCCATCACCTACAGGAGCTCCTACACTCGGTGAAACGGGGGCAAAGCTTTGGGCAGGGAGCCTGCTCAAAGGGTTTGTGTTGACAGAGTTATTTTCCATCTCCAAGACCAAAAATTCTGGCTTTAGAAACAAGGGCGAGGTGGTGATATTGGCTCAAGTGAAAATGAAAACCTTCTTCCTTTCTATGATTGCTTAGGTTGGGAAGTTGGTTTTCTGTTACTTCAACAAGTGGGCTGCAGGACAGACCTGTAATGTTTAGAGTCAGTGACTGCACTTGAAACAGCTATGTCCCTTTTTCCTCCCTTCACCTGTCTCTTCGGAGGAGGATTTGTAAGACAAGCTATGGGTTTACAAACATTAGGACTAGCAGCCCAGTTGGCTTCTTATCTCCTATGCTGCTGCAGTCACTGTGCTAGAACTCTCTTCTCAGGCAGGTGAAGAAGTGTTTGGATCTCTGCTGTTCCCACAACGGGAGCATTTCCTTGTTATCCTAAAGGCAGCTCATTACAGAGTTTGACCCTTGCTGTCCTCTCCCTCCTTTAAAACTCTCACATTCGTCTCTTTTCCTTGTGTTACTGCTGAAAGAATGCTACTGTTGAAAGAATGCAAACTACAGTTTTTCTGTTTTGTGAGCATCATTCAAAAGCACTCCGCCCATCTGTGAATTATTCTCTGACTCTTCAATCAGGGCAGTGTTACAGGTCCTCTGCTGGCAGGAGGGAGCACTCCAACAATATCTGAAGACCCAAAATCTTTCAGAAGCTGTGACGAGCAGACTAGGAAGCCACAAAACATTGCGAACTGAATGGATGTCTTAATAAGCTTTTAGATGTGATTTGGCCAGTATTGGCAGAGGGAGCTCAAGGGAAAAAGGCAGCAAGCTTTGTAACGTAACGCTGCAGACCCACTGGGCGTGACAACCCTGGGAAGCTAATGATCTCTCCAGGAAAGAAATGACTGCAGTTATCCAGCAACAAAACACGATGTAGAACAGGGGGGCCAGACCCTCGGATGTGAGTACAATCTCTTTTCAATACAGGATTTGGAGCAGTAGGAGCAAAGTGAGTTACTGTAAGTGATGGCGCTCCCTAACCACCAGTGCCCGGGTGACTGGATCATCTCTGGGGGGTTGTGCATAATGCCTGGCTGGGACTTTTATTTGCGATTTCTTCTGTAATCTTTTGCCTGAATGTAATGGCTTTGACATATTGTTGCCAGGAGACTTCGTTATAAATCTTCAAGAAAACAGCAACAGTAAATCTCATAGACCTTTTGCTATAAAAAGAAAACTGGTCACCTCAGAGACCAAGCAGCTGTGTGGCCCTCTGGCATTTGTGGTGGGAGACAAAAGCATCAGCAAATTGGAGAGCAATGAAAATGGGGGCAGTGGGCTGGCAGGAAGGAGGGAAACCTGTCTTGGAAGCCAAATCTCTTTCTGGATTTAAGAGGCTGCATATTTATGATCATGCATTTATTATATTTCTGCTTTAAAAAACTGGCAGTATGTTTGCATATAAGGTTTTTGTCCAGAACGCTGAAAGTGAGCATTGTGACAAAGAGGGATGTGATTGATAGACTTGGGGCAGAAGAAGTTCCTCACTGCCAGCTAAGGGAAGAATCTTGAATGATAGCTGAATTCCTTGGAAGAGGAGGCTCAGATTTAATGAGGGAATGGGGCTGTTACAGCCTGGGCACCCAACAGGTTGCAGTGAAGTTTAATTTGTTGATTGCAGACTAGTCACCACCCCTCTATTCCTCTCCTCTTCCCACTGATTGTTGGGGGCCCTCCATCCCCCCTTATCCTTTCCCTGCACACCGCCTCCACCTGGCATGATTTGTCAGTTCAGAGGTGTCAGATGAGAAACTGAGTTGCCTGTCACTCTGAAAGGATGGGGATCATTGTTCTGGATGGGAGGTAAAGATACCAAAACTTAAGGCGGTGATCATGAAAGAGGTGGGGAAGAAGCTGAGCTGGGCCTGCACCCCAACCCAAAGCTGGAGATGTAGGAGGAAACAGAAAGGAAGCAAAAAAGAAGACTCAGCTACTTCCATCCCCTCCCGCCTACCCTGTGTGTAAATGCAAGTGCAGATGAATGCTGGAGGCCCTAGCTATGAGACGGTTATGAGATTTAAATTGAGAATGAACTTGAGATACCCAAGTATACAGGGATGGTGCTAACAGCAGACTAGGAACTGGGAACCTGGAATTTTGTTCCAGATTTTACGGACAGTTTTCTGTGCAGTGGGGTGAGG